>NW_017731547.1:1659570-1665917 GCF_001890085.2 Hipposideros armiger | reverse complement strand
GGGCAGTGTCACTGGCCCTCATATGTGGGATCCGAACCGGGGCACTCTGGCATCCCAAGCCAGTTCTTAACCATCGCGCCACTCGGCCGGCCCTCTTGGCACGCTTCTTGAATATCAGTTTAGTATATATCCATGGATTTGTTTCTGGCCTTATTTTGTTCCATTGGTCTATATGTCTGTACTATACTCTTTTGATGAGTGCAGCTTTATAATATGTTTTGAAATCGGTAAGTGTGAGGCCTCCGGCTTTGTTCTTTCTCAAGATTGTTTCTGCTCTTCAGGGTTTATTGCAGTTCCACATAAATTTTAGGGTTTTTTTTCTATGTCTGTTAAAAATACCATTGGGATTCTGATACACATTGCATTGAATCAGTAGATTGCTGTGGTTAATATGTACATTTGAACAATATTAAGTCTTCTAATACATAAACATGGGATGTCTTTCCATTTTGTATCTTCTTTAATTTCTTTCAGCAAAGTTTTGCAATTTTCAGTGTACAAGTCTTTCATCTCCTTGGTTAAGTTTATTCCTAAGTATTTTATTCTTTTTATACTGCTGTAAATGAGTTTTGTTAATTTCCTTTTTGAGTTATTCATTGTTAATTTATAGAAATGCAATTTTGTATGTGGATTTTATATCATGCAACTTTGTTGAATTAGCTTTAACATGTTTTGGGGGGGGGAATATTTAGGGTTTTCTATGTCATATAGAAACAGATAATTTTTACTTCTAACTTTCCAGTTTGGATGCCTTTTATTTCTTTTTGATGAATAATTTCTCTGGATAGGACTTCCAGTACTATGTTGAATAGAAGTGGTGAGAGTGAGCACCCTTGCCTTATTCATGAGGAAAAGTTTTTAGGTTTTCACCATGGAGTGTGATGTTAGCTAGCAGCATTTTATATATGGCCCTTTTTTGTTCAGGTAATTCCCTTGTCTTCTTACTTTGTTGAGTGTTTTTATCATGAAAGTATGTTGAATTTTTTTGAATGCTGTTTGTGCATTTATTGAGATGATCATGGGATTTTTATCCTTCTGTTTGTATACTATGTACTAGTTCTATTTTCTATTAATTTGGTTTTATTGGGAATGAGGATAGGTGGATACTATTACTGGTGGATATGGAAATGTAAGACATAAGATGTGAAATAGAAAATGATGTAGGAAACAATATAAAAAGAGATACAATATAGAAAAGAATACTTTTGAGCAAGCCTGTCATCTAATGACTCTATTATTATAAAAGTCTAAGTTTGGTCAGAAAAACAAAACTCTACAAATATTATGGGAGTAAGATGTTTATATAGGAGATAGAACATGTGGTAAATGTTTAAAAAATGCCACAAATTCTTCTACTCTCCCACTCTCTGTCCTCTCACATTAACTCTGGCCATGGCCATTTGAGTTAATCAATTTAGCCTACATTTTGTTGAAGTTGAGTTTGTATTTTGTTGCAGTATATTCCTTCAATTTATTTATATTTGTTTAGGCACCGCAGTATCATTCGAATGTTGAGTGTTTGTACTGCAGCAAATATGTGAATATTAGCCAATTTAGCTGTTAGAATAGAGAACTAGTCTTGCCACGAATCACCCTGTGTTTTGCAGTGGTGTCCATCAGCCCTCCCTCAATACAACAAACCATGTCAAATTACTATGTTGTACACCTAAAACTAATATATTTTATACCAACTATAATTAAATTAAAAAGTACTAATTTTAAAGGTAAACTAATTCATACATGGTTTGTAAGGCTAGAGTTCAATACACTCTAAAGTTAGTTGGCTTTCAGCCTTGAAATTTCTTTGGTAATACTTGGACACAGTAGTTATTAAAGATTTTAAAAATCATGCTCTTGGGTAGAACATTGTTTCAGAAGAGCTTTCCAGATGTTCCAAAGAATCATTGTACCTGAAGGCTATCCAGTAGTGTTGCGGGGAACCCAAACAGAGACAGGACACCAAGGGTTGGGAAACAACCTTTACTAATGCCGGCACTGGCTCAGCGGATTCACATCCAGAGGCTGAGCCCCGACCCAGATGGGACTCGAGACTATATACCCTGAGGTTTCTGGGTTAGCAGCTAAGTTTACTTATTAGGACATGCAGCCTTGTGCCAGCTCCTGACTGGCTCCCAGGTGAGGTAGGAATTCGGAAATGTTAAACGCGGAAGTCTTGCTGACCATACAGTTCAGGAATGTCTTTGTCTGAAGCCTGCGTAAAATCCTTAGTGACCACATGGTCTGGGAAGGCTTTGTCTAGGGCTCACTGCCACAGTAGTTCATACACGTATGTAAGAACCTCTCACTTTTGGACAATATAGCTATGATATATCAATTATTGGATTGTCAAAAAAGTCATGACTTTTTTTATGTTTTTCATTGCAAAAATGCATCATGACTTTTCTGACAGCCAAATATTTTCATTAAAATTGGAGAGGTTGCTTTGATTAATTAAAATCCCTTCAAAAGTAGTTGAATAGGAATGGATTAAAGACTTAAATATAAGACCTGAGACCATAAAACTCATAGAAGAAAGTATAGGGTCTAAATTTGCAGACATCATCCGGAGCAATATTTTTACTGATACATCCCCGCGGGCTACGGAAGTAAAAGAAAAAATGAACATATGGGACTACATCAAACTTAAAAGTTTTNATATATATATATATATATATATATATAATTATATATATGAGGTCGGACAATTAAGTTCACACACTCTTCCTAGAAAAAGTGCTACATACCTCATTGCTGAATATCACTACAGTCACCTTTGAAGTACTCCCCTTGGGAAGCTAAGCACCGACGCCAGTGCCTAGTCCACCCTTCAAAGCAATTTTGGAACTCTTTTTCTGGAATGCCCATCAGAATTGTCATCATATTGCCCTTGGTGTCCTGAATTTCATCAAAATGTCTTCCTTTCAATATTTCCTTATATTTGGGTTAAGAAAGAAGTCATTGGAGATCAGGTTAGGTGAGTAGGGAGGGTGTTCCAATACAGTTATTTGTTTACTGGTTAAAAACTCCCTCACAGGCAGTGCTGTGTGAGCTGGTGCATTGTCGTGATGCAAGAGACATGAATTGTTGGTGAAAAGTTCAGGTTATCTAACTTTTTCACACAGCCTTTTCAGCACTTCCAAATAGTGAACTTGGTTAAGTGTTTGTCCAGTTGTTACAAATTCATAATTAACAATCCCTCTGATACCGAAAAAGGTTAGCAACACCATTGCAAGAAGTTCGTGAAGTTAATTGTCTGATCGTGTGTGTGTGTGTGTGTGTGTGTGTGTGATTTTAAATTAGTGTTTTTGTTTTCTTTGGATAAATACCCAGAAGTGGTATTGCTGGCTCATATGGCAGCTTTTTAAAATTTTTGAGGAATTTCCATACTGCTTCCCTTAGTGGCTGTATTCAAAATTCTGTATACCCCTTTTTAAACAAAGCCACCAAAATTGTGTAAACTTCAGGCCCCACAAAACTTTTATCTACCCCTGGCAGTCAAGGAAGAAAGACATATTGGAGGGTATTAGAGTCAGGCAGTGCTACTTGATTTGAATATGTTTGGCTACAAACCAAGACTGAAGGTTAAGTGAGAGGAGAACCAAAAGAGGTATCAGGGCTGGCCAAGTGGCTTGTGGCTCAGTTGGTTAAGAGCTAGCTCAAGAATTTGAGCTCTGAGCAACAGCGGTTCAATTCCCAGCCCAAGCTGAACTGCTGCTGAGTTGCCAACAGGTGGCAGGATGGTTCTGCTAAAAAAACCCACAAAACAAAACAAAAAGAAGCAACAAACTTTAAATATGGGCAGCTTTTATCTTCTCAAAAAAGAAGTGTCTTTTGTAGGGGTTAAGGACAACTGTGGAGAGTGAAGACAAGGAAAACTGATGATTATTTCCATCCTATCAACTATTACTAAGTGAAAAATTATATATTTTCAATTCTGTATATCCCATACAAGTACATATCACTGGGTGTAACAATAGGCAGAATCTCTAATCCTTACAGCAAGCTGATAATTTAGCTGATAATATCCCTATTTTGTGGCTACAGAAACTTCAGATATGAAGATTATTTGAATTGTCAGAAACCTCACAGTTGGCATATAGCAAGATTCTGCAGCATGCATTCTTTCTGTATACTTCACTCTCCCCCCAAATGTGGTTAAGCACATTCTGATAAATATATTGAAAATACATGCACCTTCAAAGATTACTGTTCATTTCCTGCCACCATATGGCATTGTCTTTATTGTTTTGTTCTTCATTATATTCTTTGAAACTTCAAATGGACTTCAGTGTGTTTTGTTTGGGCAATTTTATTATCTCTTATATGCCAGTTATAATACAAAACATGCTGCTACAATAAGAGGAAATGATAGAAAGGTTAAAGAAAAAATTAATAATTTATGCTCATCCTATGTTTACTGATTTTGTGCCAGTCTTACTTGCAAAACCATTCATATCACAGAGCATTGCCTTTAGTATGAATTGTAATATTTGAGTTTTGGTTTTTATTTGAAAATAAGCACTCTTCTGGAATGAGCCTCTGATCCCACCAGTCATTTAGACAAGAAGAAAAGATGGTGATCAGTGATACTGCCATAGCTTGAGTTCCTCAAGAATGAAGAGAAGGGTCAACACTTGTATTAAACCTCTTAGACGTCTGCAGGAACACACACTTGAATTTAGGTGAAGTTATGGTCCTTAATGTTCTCTATTATTATAACCAATGGGTATCACTTTAAATTGTGTTTTTCTCACCTATTTGATTTTTTTAAGTGCTGAATTTTATCTATTTGCCATCTTCACTGAAGTGTCCATGAACTAAAGAGAATACTTGTTTGGGATTTGTGAGGAAATGGCTAAAATCCTGTTTCAGTAATAGAGCTAGGGCTGTGGAAGCTGAAATTGTTTGTACTAACTAAAGTGTTGCAGTAGAAGTTACAACAGACACACATTATCTTTAGTAGTAAGGCTATTACTAGGTGCTAGTTCATGTAATTGTTTTTGGATTTATTTATTGTGGATAAAAACACATAACATCTATACTCCTCACAAATTTTGGAGTGTACAATACAGTGTTGTTAACTATAAGCACAATATTGTACAGCAGATATGGATCAATTTTCTATATTCCATGACTGAAAATTTATACCCGTTTAGTAGCATTTACCCCTTCCCCACCCCCTGGCAACCATCAGTCTTCTTTCTACATCAATGAATTTGACTACATACCTCATAGAAGTGGTTTCATGTAATATTTATACTTCTTAACTGGTTTATTTCACTTGGGATAATATCCTCAAGGTTCATGTTGTAACATGTGACAGGATTTCTTTTTTCATGGCTAAATAATATTCCATTATATGTGAATACCACATATTCTTCACCCATTTATCTATCAATGGGCATGTAGATTTTTTTCTACCTCTTGATGGTTATGAATCATACTACAATAAACATGGGAGTGCGGATATCTCTTCAAGGTCCTGATTTCACTCATTTCGGATAAATAACAAGAAATGGAATTGGTAGATTATATGCTAGTTCTATTTTTATTATTTGAGGAACCCACACTGTTTTCCATAGCAGCTGCACCATTTTACATTCATACCAACAGTGTATAATGGTTCCCTTTTCTCGACATCCTTGCCAACACTTTTTATTTTCTGTTTTATGACAGCAGCCATCATAAGTAAAGTGAAGTGATATCTTGTTGTGGTTTCATTTGCGTTTCCCTGATGATTAATGATATTCAGAAACATTTCACATACTTGCTGGCCATGCATATGTCTTTGGACAAATGTCTATTCAAATCTTTTGCCCATTTTTATATCAAATTATGTATTTTTTGGTATTGAGTTACAGGAGTTCCATATATTTTTGGAAAATGAATCCTCTTTCATATATATTTGGTTTGTGAATATTTTCTACCCTTTCATAGGTTGCCTTTTCACTCTGTTGATTTGCTTTGCTGTGCAGAATCTTCTTAATTTGATGTAGCCCCATTGTAGTTTTGCTTTTGCTGTCTGTGCTTTTAGTGTCATCTCTAAGGAACCATCACCAAAACTAATGTCATGAAGATGTTCCCCTATGTTTCTTTGAGGAGTTTTATAGGTTCAGGTCTTACATTTATGCCTTTATTCCATTTTGAGTTGACTTTTGTGTGTGGTGTAAGATAAGGGTCCAATATTATTCTTTAATACATGGATATCCAGTTTTCCCAGTAGCACCTGTTGAAGAGAATTATCTATCCCCATTGTGAATTCTTGGCACCCTTCTTATTTATTTTTATTTATATATTAAAGATTTTTATTGGGGAATTGGGGGATGGGAACAGCGCTGGGGAATTGG
>NW_017731547.1:1648518-1655288 GCF_001890085.2 Hipposideros armiger | reverse complement strand
TAACAATAAAAAAAAAAATAAAAAAAAGTAGTTGAATAGGGGAATGGTGTATATATGAATGTAGATGTATACATATCTCAGTAATACTCTTAGACAAGATAGAAAGCACCATATCATTTGCTTGATAGTAATGCAACGGCTGAGGAAAGTGACTGTCGCAGGGAACCCAGATAAAGAGACAGGACAGCAAGGCATGGGAAGCAACTTTTACTAATGCCGGCACTGGCTCAGCGGATTCACATCCAGAGGCTGAGCCCCGACCCGGGCGGGACTCGGGGTTATATACCCTGAGGTTTCTGGGTTAGCAGCTAAGGTTCCTTATTAGGACATGCAGCCTTGTGCCAGTTCCTGACTGGCTCCCAGGTGAGATAGGAATTTGGAAATGTTAAACGCAGAAGTCTTGCTGACTATGCAGTCCAGGAATGTCTTTGTCTGAAGCCCGCGCAAAATCCTTAGTGACCACATGGTCTGGGAAGGCCTTTGTCTAGGGCCCACTGCCACATGACCACTTACCATTGGGGGGAACTTGAATGCTTTAATGGAGAAGGCAGCATCTGAGCTAGGCCTTAAATACAGGAGAGGAGTGTTTTTTAAGCAAGAGGAACAAAACAAGATATTTCTAAGCAGAGTAAAGAGCGTGAGTATGTGTCAGGTAAGCCTGGAGTGTATACAGAGAATAGTAAATAATTTCATAAATCCATACATTAGGTTCATGAAAGGAAAATAGGGAACATATGCTTTAGGTTGAAATCTGAAATTTCAAGGGCTTGAATTCAAATTTAAGATGTTATTGTACTATGAGGGTAGGAGACTCAGTGCTGGGATGCTGACTGTCAACACTAATTTGTTGAGTTGCCTTCAGGAATTTTGTAAATTAGCTGGATCTCAGTTTTCTATGCAATGAGGCAGACTCATCTAAAAAATTTTATAAATTCCATTCCATATCTGAAAGTTAATAAGACAGGGATTGTAGCCATGGCACTGAATCTTCCATTTTGAGATTTGGACCTCTGATATTGTTGGATTTAACCAAGTATGATTTAGCTTGGGACTTTCAAAAAAATTTTTGTTCTCCTTTCTTTGCCTTCTTTCCACCAAACCTCCATGACTGTTTACTATAGGTTTACTATGCATACCAGTTTCAATGGTTCTGTTTACTTCGGCCTTGGTGGCCCTGTTTCTTGGGAGAGGTTTTGCATCTGTATGGGGTCCACTCCTGGCTCCAACTTAAATCTACATAACATACGCAAAGGTTGTGATAACCAGTTCAAGATAACCAGTTTAACCAAACCTTCCTCCACCCCAATGAGCAAAACTGAACTCAATAGAAAATTCCATTACAGGGGGGAAGCAATTTGCATCCTGGTTAGAAAATGGAAAACTTCAGATGAAATAAAGATTCGGCCAGTAGTTTCCAGCAGACTGTGCCCAGCCGACCCTTCCCTTACTTTAATAAATCTTCCTTTTGTGTTTCTACGTGCCTCGTGATGCTTTCACAACCCACGAGCGAGCAGCTAACATTATTCTTCATGATCTAAACTTTTTAAGAAAATTGTTAAATTCTTTTTTGTGTGTGTGAAAATCATGTTAAAAGTAAATTGTTTCTTCCTAAGATAAGAGATGATGTATTCAAATTATTATTATCATTGAGAAGATAGATGGGATATAACTGTGTCAGTTTCAAACACTTAGGTTCTCTTCGAAAGTCTCAATGTTCTTGAATGCCTCATTGCCACCTGCACAGTGATTACTCTCCACAAGAGTATGAACAAATATGCAAAATAGGGTAACTTATGTGTAGTGTGTCTTACTGATAAAAATGATGTAGAAATATTAGTATAAGTGCATATAGTCTTGCTGGATATTTTTCATGAGAGGTCAATGTTCTTCATTAATACTTTCTATTGTGATATGATAAATGAATTTAGCATAAAATAAAAATAAAATATAAAAATATTTCAAAATCATATATGATTAGTCTATGTAATATAGAGATATATATTAATATATTCTAAAGTCATGCCTCAAATTTAAAACTCTGGCAATGATTTTAAAGTACGTAATTGATTTCTTTTTGGTAAGAAGCCTAAAAGTAATACTGACACGATAATACCTAATCTTAATTCCTACTAGGTTAAAACAGTAGTTCTCAAACCACAGTTGCCAGGGGGGGCTTGTTAAAACATAGATTTCTGGGTAGCACTCGAAGAGGTTCTGATTTAGTAGGTCAGGAGAAAGACCTAAGAATTTGCATTGCTTGCAAGAATTATCTTTATTGACCTTGGCCACCAATGACATTTGAAAGGACAAAGGTCTTTTTTAAAGTGTTTATTGGGGTAACATTGGTAAATAATATTATATATTTTTGATGTAATAATTTTGCCTTATATTGTTGGATGTACTCATCCCTACCCTGCCCCCTCATGGAGATAGAATAGTTCTGTTATTGTTGTATATTTTACAGGCACTAGACATTAAAAAACGCACATGTATAATTTGGATAACATTCTAGGTTACCTAAAGACAAAATCTGTCACATCATATTGATAATTAAAATTTTAAATATTTAATATCTAAATTTAATATTTTAAATATTCTTCATATTCTTGCTGATTATTTATAAATATGATAGAGTAAGTCTAATCTTCAGCACATAGTATTTGCTTACACTAAATATTAGTATATGTAGAAATAATTCTAATTCTAAAAGCTGAAAATGTTGACTACATGTCAACATTGTAACATAAGGATAAACAAGCTCAGAGGGCAAATAGGTGACCTGTATTTTCATGTATTTAATCTTATTCTCTCTCACTTGGAAAAGTCTTTTCTTTCTTGAAACTTATAAAGGCTATCTTTTCCATTTTAATGTGCTTAAAGCAATATATTAAGAATATCATTTATTCTTATTGCCTTTTTGCATATTGCATAAGTAATTAGCTTACTTTATGAGGAAAACAACATTTTTGTTGATGTGTTTGGTATATTTAATCTTCAGTATTGAAATATAGATAGCATTAGTTCCATGGCATAAAGTTTCGATTTTATTAAAAATAGAAAAAAATATTTAAATAGAACACCAGTTCTATGATTTTTTATTTTAGTTTTGAATATAATATAGCCATGTGATTTAAAATTTAATGGATACAAATGGGTGATGTGGCTGGCCCCTTCTACTCTTATCAACCAATCACCTCGTTTCCTTCACTGGAGGTATACAAGGTTATAAGTTTCTTTCCTATCCTTTTACAGACATAGAACTATTCTGACTATATAATGAAATCTAAATATTTTCCTAATTTTATATGAATGCTAGGCAACATTTTGTGTGTGTGTGTGTGTGTGTGTGTGTATACACTGTTTTGTACTTTTTTCACTTAAAGTATGTCTTGGAGATCACTTCATATCAGTGCATTAGGAACTCCATCAATAGTTCTTTTTTTTTTTTTAATTGGGGAATTGGAGAGGAAACAGTGGAGAGGGGAACGGTTTTGGGGAATTGGGAAAGGGGAACATTGTGTTTTTTTCAGGTTCCATCAGCTCCAAGTCAAGTTGTGGTCCTTCAATCTTAGCCGTGGAGGGCGCAAGCTCAGCTCTAAGTCCAGTCGCCACTTTCAATTTAGTTGAGGGGAGGACGCAGCCCACCATCCCATGGGAGTGTCAAACCGCTAGCCTTGCTGCTAAGAGCACGCGCTCTCACCAGCTCAGTGGCAGCTCGACTCCGGCACAGCTCACTGGTCCATGTGGGAATTGAACCAGCAACCCTGTTGCTCAGAGCTTGTGCTCTTTCTTAACCAGCTGAGCCACTCTGCTGCCCCCTCCCCCCTTCAATATTTCTTAAGATGTTATAGTGTTTTATTGCCTACACAGACCAACATTTACTTAACCAATCTCTTACCAGTGGATATTTAGGTCACTTCTGATCTTTTGCTAATAAAAACAATACTGAAATAAATTACCTTTTACTTATGCCATTTCACATTTGTGCATTTATATCTGTATGATGAATTCCTAGAAGTGAACTTGCTAGGTAAAAGAGTATATGTGTGTGTAGCAATGATATATTTCAAGACTCCAATCAATAATACATAAAAGTGCCTTTTCCCCCTTATGTTCATGCACACAACATTTCACCAAGCTTTTCAGATCTTGTTAATCTGGTGGTTGAAATGCCCTTTCAATAGAATCTCAATTTTCATTCCTTTTATGAGAGAGATAGCAACTCTTCATATATTTAAGACTTTATTTCCTTTCCTAGGAACTGTTTCCTTTGCTATTTTTTTTCCATTGCATAGTTAATCTTGTGGGGTTTTTTTTTAATTGTAGGAGATCTTTATATAATAGGGAAATTATTGCTTTGTGAAATAATGTGTTATTAGGGGACAGCTTGCATTACTGTATCAAAAATATCCCAAAATAGAGTGGTTTAAAGGAGCTAGAAGTGTTTTTTCTCTCTCATGATTCTACTAGAGACAGAGTCCACATATGAATATATGGCTTCCACTTATAGGCCCAAGGTGACACCTCTGGTTCTTACTATCCCCAGAGATCAAGGAGAATGGACAGGTCCAGAGGAGTCTACCCACACTTTTTTAAAGGGCAAGAGTCAAAGGTAGTATGCCTCACACTCAATCAAACCCTATTGGCCAGAACTTTGATTAAGGCCCTATCTAGACGCTCAGGGATTTGGGAAATACAGCCTTTAGTTTCGTAAGCCTTGTGCACAGTGAAACTAATGCTATAGAGTAAGCACATACCAGTTATGGGGAAAAATTATCAATTTGCCACAAGTTAGTTAAAAATATAATTTTCCAGTTAGTCCTTTTGCCTTTGCTTATTGTGGATTGTATCCTGCAAATTTGTAATTTATTTATATATCTGAATATATCAGGGGTTTCTGAATATGGTGTTACCTTTAAAAATACGTTTCTCATTCTGTGATTATCTTTTGAAAATCTTCTATCATTTGTTCTAGGAAATCTTATGGGAGTGGCCACAACAGTCCCTGCTGTTTCTGCCTCATATTCACTGTCTTGTTCTTCATCTTTTCACATTTGAAATTTACAATATTAAGTTATTAGTTTCAATGTCAGTCAAAATGCATGATAACAGAACAACATTTATATTCTTTATCTTTGGCATTACATATCCATACACATTCTAGTCTTAAATATTTGCTTAGATTTATTCCATTAGTATGATCATTCTTCATGGACAAGTTTCAAGATACTCTGAACTCCACTTATTTGTTTATTGCATTTAAGTCCTGAATCTTTTGTACTTTGGAAATTAAAAGGAACTGGTGGGGTGTAAGGAAGCACATATGAAAGCTTAAGGAAAGATACAGCAAAGAGAGCTTGAAATGTTCATTAAATTGAATTGATAATTGAAATAAAAGTAATATACTTCGTAAAAGGTGATTCAATGACTTGGAAAATTTAATTATGGTGATCTGATTAAATTAAAGTGTCACAAAACATTGGTATCGTCAGAATTGATTTGTGAGCACCATTATAATTTTAGATTGATGAAGCTACAATAGGAGATAAAATAATTTTGCCCTCTAGTAAATAGTCAAAGGACTGAAGTTGTAAAGCAAAAATATGTATGACAATAGCTTGACACTGTGCCTGCCTACTCTTCCCCACTATATTTCCCTCTCCCTCTCTCTCCCCGTGTCTCTCTCTCTCTCTCTCTCCCTCTCTCCCTCTCTCTCTCTCTCTCTCTCCCTCCCTCTCTCCACATCTTTTTCAACACTTATTATTTTTGTGGGTTTAAATACACACACACACACACACACACACACACACATGAAACAATTACGTTCTCGAACTTTCCACTGTGTGCTTATATATGCCTGATAACCATCCTGAAGGGTGTGAAGTGGTATCTCATTTTTTATTTTCACTGTCCTAATAATTAGTGATTTTGCATATCTGTTCATGTACTTATTGGCTATGTATATTTTCTTTGGAAATATGTCTGTTTAAACCCTTTGCACATATACACATGATGTTGTTGAGTTGTTTGTTTTTAGTTGTTGTCCAGTCATTGGAATATTTTGTTTCATTTTTGGAAATTAGCTCTTATTCAGTATATGACTCACTTGCAAAAATTGTCTCCCATTGTGTAGGTTAACTTTTACTCAGTTGATAGTGTCCTTTGATGTATAACATTTTTAAATTTTGATATAGTCCAATTTATTTGTTGTTATTTTACTTATGTTTTTGGTATCATTTCCAAAAACCATTGCCAAATGCAATGTAATGAAGCTTTTCTGGTATGTTTTCTAAGTGTTTCGGAGTTTTAGCTTTTACATTATGATCCATTTTGAGTTAATGTTTGTATATGATGTATGTATGGTAAGGGTCCAACTTTATTCTTTTGTATGTGAATATTACTTCCTCAACATGATTTGCTGAAAAGACTTATGCTTATCTCCAATAGAACTTGTTTCCAAGTTCTATTTTTTTTTAAGATTTTTTTATTTGAGAATTGGGGGGATGGGAACAGTGCTGAGGAATTGGGGAAGGGGAACAGACAAGTTGTTGTTGTTTTGTTCTTCAATCTAGTTGTGGAGGACATTGCTTCACTGGCCCAAGTTGACACCATCATTGCACTCTTCCCGGGTGAGGCACATCAGTCGCTGGCTTCTGGACAGCCGCTCACTGCGGATGCTGGCCGCTCACGCTGGCTGCTGGCTACACACGGTAACCCATGGCAACCCACTGCCACAGGGGCTGCAGCCTATGCCGTCGCCGGCGACTCAC
>NW_017731547.1:1555903-1648098 GCF_001890085.2 Hipposideros armiger | reverse complement strand
CTGGTTCGGATCCCACATGAGGGCCAGTGACACTGCCCTCTACAGCTAAGATGGTGAACAACAGCTCAACCTGGAGCTGGGCTGCCATGAGTCACTGCCGACGGCGTAGGCTGCAGTGGGGCTGCAGTGGGCTCCCATAAGCTACCGTGAGTGGCTGGCAGCTGGCGTGAGTAGCCATTCAATGGTTGGCTACCAATCTTCCTCACCTGGGAAGAGTGCAATGATCATAATACCAACATGGTTCAGTGAAGTCCTCTACAACTAGACTGAAGAACAAAAGGACAGCAAATTTTCTGTACTCCTTCCCTGATTCCCCAACTCTGTTCCCTCCCCCAAGTCCCCAATAAAATCTTAAAAAAAAAAGAAATGAGAGATAAAGATGATATATAAATTGATAGGTATACAGGCAGGGAGGCTGAGATAGACACATATTATTGATCAGCATTGCCTTCACCAAACATGGGGTGATAATTAAGTTTGCAAACTCATCCTAGTAACAATGCTACATCCCTCATTGCTGAATATCACTACGGTCACCTTCGAAGCACTCCCCATAGGAAACTATGCACTGATGCCAGCACCTAGTCCACCCTTCAAAGCAATTTTGGAACTCTTTTTCTGGAATGGCCATCAGAGCTGTCGCCGTATTACCTTGATGTCCTGAATGTTATCAAAATGCCTTCCTTTCAATGTTTTCTTTATCTTTGGGTACAGAAAGAAGTCATTGGGGCTAGAGCAGGTGAATAGGAAGGGTGTTCCAATACAGTTGTTTACAGGCTAAAAACTCCCTCCCAGACAGTGCCATGTGAGCTGGTGCATTGTTGTGATGCAAGAGCCACGAATTGTTGGCAAAAAGTTCAGGTCATCTAACTGTTTCATGCAGCCTTTTCAGCACTTTCAAATAGTAAACCTGTTTAACTGTTTGTCCAGTTGGTTCAAATTCATAATGATTAATCCCTCTGATATCCAAAAAGGTTAGCATCATTGTTGCAACAAGTTCGTGAAATTGTCAGACTGCGTGCATTCGTGAAGAATCCTAAACTACTTAGTTCTTCAGTCTACACAGTCTGAAGAATGGACCTTGATAAGTAATAATAATAATAATGATATATACATACATAGAAATAAAATTGACATCATTTTTCGTTTTTAAATTCCTCCTTAACCAAAAGAATAATTTATTTGCTTTACTTGTAGACAGACTGCCATATAGAAGATACTGTAGCTTTTTGGGACATGCATATCATCAACGCCTCTTTACTTTCCTCTCATATCTCCTCTGCTTCCACTAGAAAGAAAACATTTAGTGGAGGATAGGGAGGTGAAACAGGCAGTGAGCCAGGGTTCGGTCAGCAGGACAGTAAGGCACACAAAGCTCGGAATGCCTAGGAAAATGCTGCTGAAGTGGGACAGAATCAACATTGGGCCTCAGGCATATGGCAAAGAGGAAGAATTTTGTAGGTAAGATAAAATTGTCCAGTGGATGATGCAGGAGGACTGGGAAGTGGCTATTATGGACTTTGTCTTAGCAGGGATTTTGTATATGCTGAGAAAACAGTTCTGTGGCAGGCCAAGAGAATTGGAGTTATACTGTATTAACCTAGGAAGTGTTAGATATATATTCTAAAATAATAGAAATATGTTTATGTAAAATTATGTCCTAATGGCAAAAGTGGCAGTTTGCAAAGTGGCAAAAATCTAGATATTGAACATGAAGGTCAATAAGATAGGGGTTGAAACTCTGATCATCCTAGTCCCTGGCCATACAGCCATGTATAAGTCACTGTTTCTTTATAAAGTGGCACAAAACATATTTAGAGTACCAAGTTATAATGCAAGATAATAGATATAAATCTTACTGTACAGTGCCTGGCTCATAAATCAAAGATAATTGACATTCATTGTTGTTGTGGTTTCTACACAAACAAGAAAAGTTTTTCAGCGTTGTTACAAACAGTGCATTGCATATAAACTGATCCTTCAAGTGTGCATTCAGAACCAAGTTTTAAGTAGATAAATCGATACAATGACATTTATATTGTGACCAAGTACAGAAGCCGGATCACCCTGAGCTTCAGAAGACTGAAAATCAACTTAAGAAAATAGTAACTAAAAATAGCACCCATTTTAAATATTTTTCTGAAGCACCGGTTTTTAAGTGGCAGAACATAAAAATGAGAAAGGTTAAGTCCAATTGACTGTATAATGTTTGAATTTTGCACTATTCATCCCTGTATAGGCCATGCCTGCCCTGATTTTGAAAGCGTAATTTAAACATTTCAAATTTTCATATTTTGAAATACTTTTGTTTTAGATTTTTCTTTTCTGTATTACTTTGAATCTCTCAAACATGTCAATATAGCTGTTAGCTTGTCCATCAGTTATAAGTGTTAGAGCCCAAGACTTTCCCTTTATAAGGCTTAAATCTGAATGAAGAATGAAGAAACCAAAAACCAGAATCTTAAAAAAATTAAACGGTAGAGGAGTCAGTGTCAATTTAGCAAAGCACTGTTACCCTACCTTAGAGTTTTATTTTCATAAATATTAATATTTAACCAGCTACTAACATTAACACCACTATTTAAATAGTTACTCTTTTATATATAGTAAATGTTGCAAGATGAACTTCACATTTGATAAAGCAGACTTGAAAAGAAGTTTATAAGAACGCATGCTTCCATTTCAATACCAATTTAAACTCAGGGAAAATGAACATAACCTCTTGCAGTTGTTGATATACAGTGATGGAGAGTAATTTCAAATGCTAAATTGTCTGTTGCCCAGCATGACTTCTGTTCCTGCCAATAAGATAAGCAATTAAGACAATGAGAGCAATTCTTAAAAGGGTGCCTCCAATGGCAACAGAACTCAGCATGTTATTCTCATTTGATTGACATTCTTCCCCAGATCCAAACTTGTCACCTTCAAACTTGAAAACCTGGACCCACCCAAACTTTGAATATGTTGACTAAAGAGGCATTTGTGATTTGAACATTTTCCTCAGGATTACACTTAGAAGAATTTCCCATGGTGGCTTAAAAGGCTCTCAGCAAGTCATTGCTATTTCTGGTGTCATGTAGAATTGTATTTCACTGGGTTCCTTATAGGAAAAACGGGCTAGAACTTGCATCCATTACAAAACTGAAGACAAGTAGGTGACATTTTTGCTGCAGAGTTCCAGTGTAATTAAATGAGATATATAAAGTGCCAGTTATATTTGGGTTGATATTGAATGCTGTTATCACCATCACCTTATAGCTTTTCTAATAGGCGATGATTAGCTTTTCTAATAGGCGATGGTTAGTCGTCACTCTATGCTACAAGCAGACTAGTTCAATTGTGACACACATACTGTACTTATAAGTAGATGAACTTTCTGGGGAACTGGTAGGCTTTGGCTTTGGAAGTGTTGTTGGGAAAGTCTGTTCTCGCTTCCAGAGTGTTTTTTTTTTCCTTGTTGAAGTTGTCTGAAAGGTATTCCTGGATAGTGACTTCATCGAGATTAACAGTTACATTATTCATGTATTCATCTGGTTGCCTCTGACTCGCCTGTGTTTTTCATATATGTCTGCCTTGATATCAGGTAAGGATTCCAAAGTCTTGATTCCTTTCTTGCTTTCATTGGGAAAAATACAGTAAAACCTTGGATTGCGAGTAATTTGGTTTGCGAGAGTTCCGCAAAACGAGCAAACATTTGTAATTCATTTTAACTTGGTAAACGAGCGATGTCTTGCAATACGAGTAATTTGTTTCCAGAACGAATTATGCTTGCAAACCAAAGTATTACTGTAGTTGTGTCTAACAAGTTATAAATAAAACTTAACTGTTGGACACTGTAAGTTGTTGCATTTTTTATGAAAATGAAGGTCGATATACAGAGGGTGCCAACAAAATGTATACACATTTTAAGAAAGGGAAAAACTATTAAAATTTTAAAACTCAATATATACCGATAACAAAAGATGAATACAAGTCCTGTTTGACTTCTGCAATTATAAGAGGTGCTCAGAGTGGTTACCATCAGTGTCCAGACACTTCTTCCGAGATCAGACGAGATCAAGATGAAGTGTGTTTAGGGTGGAGCGTCCAGACACTTCTGATTATGGCGAACTACTGCTTGAGCAACGTTAACCAGTGTCCACTTGTATACATTTTTTTGGCACCCATGATATATCCTTCAAAGGCAATCACTGTACTGGCATCAGAAGCATTCTCTTTACCACAACAGCTGTTATTCCATACTTCTGCATTAAACAGTGAATTCAAGGTCACATTTTTATCACCACTCTTGTGTGATAGTTCCTCAGTCAGGCAGCTTGAGAAGTTGTCCATTGTGCAAGCTGCTCAGTAGTCATTTTTCGTCATAGACACTGCAGACTATCATCAGTCATGGAAGCAGCAGCAGGAGCAGTTGTCTCATCCAAACAGGGCTGCCAGGGGCATGAGGAGTGGGTCAGGAGGCCCAGAGGGGTTTTACCTGCACCTATACCATCTGCCAACATCTATGATGTATCTGCCTATAATTGGAAGTTAGGGAATAGGCAAAGAGACCAGTAGTCCAGTGGTTAGGACTTGCCAGGGAAATAAACATGCCAGCAACATCGAGATGCACCCCACCTCTTTGGCCCCTGTGGCTTGGGCCCTGACGACCAAGAAACAGACCCAGATGACACAGGCAGCTTTGCCTATCCCATGACCGCCATCTTGCAAGCTCCGTACTGGTGGTGTTTTTTTTTATTAATGTTAAGATTTCAAACTTAGATAAGCCTGCTATTTCAGTGTGACTTAATCGGTGAGGTTTGCCTTTGTGGCCGTAACCTACTATTTGGCAAAGTCGACTACTGAAGGATTCAAACCTCTATTTGGCCTTTGGAAATAGTCATTGCCAATGATGGCATTGTTTCTGCATCTGCCGCATTATGCTTCTCTTCATTCTCTTAGTTCTTCCAGGAGCTAACTCTGGTGTGGGTTTCAGTTTGCAGAACAGTTATTAAGGGATGACCTTGTGAACATACCCTGTGTAAGGGAAGAGAAGGAAGCAGACATCCAGTTTATGATATTGGGCCTCAGCTGCCACCATGGGGGCGCTCTGGAGAGCCAGGATCAACGTACACTGGGCCTGAAAGGCCAGTACTCCATACAATTGCTTCCATTAGTCATTGGATTTGGGCTGACTGGCGAAGGGTGTGACCTTGAAAAATGTGTCTCTTTACAGTAGAGGCATTCCCTGAAGTGGATGATAGATGAAAGCTGGGGCAAAATGTCCTTCCTTGAAGAAGGATCTTGGTGGTTCATTGCATTCATCACCTAAGTAATACTCCAAAAATTTGACACTTCAGAATATAGGCTGACTTGAAGTAGCTCTGGTTTGTTTGTTTTCAAAGATGTTTTGCAAACTATTCTTTTGATTTTGCAATTAAAAAATAAAGTGTTCTTTAGTTTAGAGGTAGAGCCCTTTTATTATAAAGTACTGCTTGATTTTTGTTTAATATTTTCATTGATTTAAGGATATAAACAAATATTGATACTCATGATTTTAAAATCTATCCTCTATATGTCCTCCAATGATGTATAGCCCTGTTCTTTTTATTTATGGCTACCTAAAAATAATAACAGACAAAAATAACAAGACCCTGATTTACTTAGAATTAATGTACAATTGAGTACTTCACGTTGATTTGATCTTGAATAATATCCTGCATTTGTGTGGCTTTGTAGACTATGTTTTAGAATATCTGTTTTCCTCTTTTAAACATGACTGCCTGAATATTGCTTTTGTTATTCATTCGATGCTTATTAGCAAATGCTAGACTAAGCTGGATGCCCTATAGACCTATTTATATAAAGCTTGTTGCCTTGGTAACTAAGTGCTTCTCATTTAGAAAATAGACTAAATTTGGGGTGGAAGGAAGGGTGGCAGCCCAAGGAATTCTTGGCCATTGTAAGAGCCTGTTTGCTAGGAGTAGAAAGGGGAAAATAGGGAAATAATTCTTCAGTCTCACAATAATTCTTTTTTTTTTAAGATTTTTTTATTGGGGAATTTGGGGAGGGAACAGCGTTGGGGAATTGGGCAAGGGGAACAGACCAGTTGCTGTCCTTTTGTTCTTCAGTTATGTTGTGGAGGACATCACTTCACTGGCCCATGTTGGTCTTATCATTGCACTATTCCCGGCTGAGGCAGATTGGTCGCCAGCCATTGGATGGCCGCTCATGGCAGCCCACTGTAGCCCCACTGCAGCCTACACAGTCACCGGCGACTCACAGCTGCCCAGTTCCAGGTCGAGCTGTTGTTCACCATCTTAGCTGTAGAGGGCGCAGCATCATTGGCCCCCATGTGGGATCCGAACCAGCAGCCCTGCTGCTCAGAGCTCGCGATCCCAAGCCAACTCTTAATCAACGAGCCACTCAGTCAGCCCTCACAGTAATTATTAGTAGCTATTCCTGGGTCCAGTTATTAAAGAATCTAGTCATGTGACAAAAAATGAGCTTGTCTTAGGGTTTCATAATACTTTATAATATACATGGTCTCATCTATTGGCCAAATAAACTGCCCTAAACAAAAGGAATGTCCATAAGAACTGAACAAAAATCATTATTCTTTGCCCCCAAATACAAACATCAACCCAATGTCATGTAACATTTAAGAAAGCTATGGTAAAATCTCTTAACTTTGTTCAATGGTATTTTTAATGTACAGCTTTCATTTATTCTTAATTAACTTAAACTTCCCAATTGGTGGCAAGTTTTTAATACAGAAAAAAAGAAATTTCGCTAACTAAATGTTGCATGCTAAAATGTATTTTGATATTTGAAATGGAATACTTTAATTTGGTAATGCAGTCATGAAGGATGTTTGAAGGCTGAGATAATTATTTGATTGAAGTTTTCTCAAGCAGTGAAATCAACTGCATGGCACGAAATGGGTTGTTTCCTTCGGTGTACGCAAAAGGACCATCATAATATAGTTAATTCTTATGAGGAAGCAGTTGAAGCAGTCAATGATTCCTTTCTATAGCAAATGATTTTTTATAAAATGTATTAGGATAGGTTATAACATCATTTGTGTGAGGAAAATAATCATTAGGAACCCATTACAGGGATTCCTAGCAGGTACTAGTTGTATTCCATCATGAATATTTTTCTTTTCCCTTCCATATGAGGATGAGTTAGGATTTGAAGCTATTTGCAGTTTGCATGTTGATCCTAAAAGATTTTTGAAGAGTTCATATATTGATAAGTGATCCTTATAAATGAAAGCATCACTAAGTTATTTGCTACCATAGAATGACTTTTCAATATTCAAGATTGTATTAAGAATCCAAAATGCACTGTGCTTTGTTTTACTGTAGTCTATTTTGGTTTACTTTTTGTCAGTTAAGGTGAAAAGTTTACGCAGAAATACCTAGTGGTTAACAATTAATCTTGGACAAATATTTGTTTGGTTTCTGTTAGTGTTATTTTTCACTGTAATAAAGTTATTAAGAAACTCATTATCAAAGTGTTTTTCCTTGCTAAATTATTTACATATACACACACATATATGAGTATATATACACGTGTATATTTATAATATTTCTCAGAGTCCTGTCTCTCTTGAATTTAAATCTTTATAACACAGCTAAGAATATTTCTTGTGACAAATTTAAAATTGTAAAAAATAATTAAGTACTTTAAGGATGTGGGAGGAACTAGGAAAACATGATTCATATGATTGCTAGATACAATATTTAATATACAGAGGGTGCCCCAAAATGTATACACATTTTAAGAAATGAAAACTGTATTAAAATTGTAATACCCAATATATACTGATAACAAAAGATGAATACAAGTCACATTTGACTTCTGCAATGACAAGAGGTGCTCAAATTGGTTACCATCAGCGTCCAGACACTTCTGATTATGGCAAACTACTGCTTGACCAATGTTGACACAAGTGTCCACTTGTATGCATTTTTTTCCACCCCTGGTATTCCCAGTAGTTTTACCATGATTTAGAGTATGACTTGTGAAAAACTGTAATGAGTGAATATTTATATGGAAACATGATTATATATGCCAGTTTTTGCCACTGCTAAATATTTCTTTGAAATTTTTCATTTCTTATAATAGTGAAATATACTTAATGCTGATGTGGTATACTGTTATGTCAAGTGCATCAGTTAATTACGTGAAAATTACAAACAAACAAATTTTAGTATCTCAAGGCAACATGTTTTTTCTCCCTTACATCAAATCTTTGTGGCTCTTGGCAATAGCAGGGGGTAGCTACCCTCAAAGGGAAGGCTGAGGGATACACCTCAGAACTGCCATGTACTTCCATGAGTGTCATGGCACAAGAAGGGCACTACTGAGAATGACATGTATAGATTCCACTTGCATTATGTTGGTTAAAGCAAATTATGCAATCTCACCTAATTTCAACTGAGAGGGAAGGTTATAACTGCTGTGGTCCTGGAGCCAGGAAAGCTGGAGGTAAAGGGGGAATCACTACCACCTGCCCCATCAGACATCATTGGTTTCAATGTAACAACACACCATTTACAGTAGCTTCCAGGAAAATGGAAATGAACTTTATGATTGTTTTAAGACATGTCCTATATAATGAAGGTACAACATAACATTCATGGTCATTTTTTTTTACTCTGTTTGACCAGTTTTTGCTGAAGTGATAATACAGAAGAACTAAATGCACATAAGCTCTTTGAAGTGAACACAAGAATCATTAACAGATTATTTTTTTCTCACATAGCATAGCCTACTTTATTCTTCATGGGTAAACACCTACTGAATCACAAATGAGTCAATCTGGGAAATACATGTGTCAGCAGTACTGCCATATTTCATTTCCAACACAAAATGCATTTTATATTACAAATAATGACATGGATAGAGGATACCAGGAAGCACTGACATGATCCCAAAGACGATACATAATCACTATATATGCTGTTGTGTATTTAATCAACTATTATAAACTAACTGTAAACTGCAGTTTTTTTAATGAAAATTTATTGGGGTAACAATGATCAACAAAACTACATAGGTTTCAAGTGTACAATTCTGTAATACATCATCTGTATATCACATTGTGTGCTCACCACCCAGAGTCAGTTCTCCTTCCATCACCATATATTTGATCCCCTTTACCCTCATCTACCACCCCCTCCCCCACTTACCTTCTGGTAACCACTAAAATAGTGTTTGTGCCTATGAGTTTTTGTTTCTTTGTCTTGTTCCTTTGTTGCTTTCAGTTTTGTATGCCACATATCAGTGAAATCATATGGTGCTCGACTTTTTCTGTGACTTATTTCGCTTATAATAATAATAATCTCAAAATCCATCCATATTTTTGCAAATGGCACTATTTCATCTTATGGCAGAATAGTATTCCATTGAGTAATATGTATATATATATGTGCATGTGTGTGTATATTTTATATATATATATATATATATATATATATATATATATATATATATATATATATATAAAACACATATCACATCTTCTATCGAAGGACACTTTGGTTGTTTCTATGTCTTGGCCACCTGTAATGCACTGGTTTTAATGTCAGACATACCTTAGTTGCTACTTGACAATTTTGACTTTAAATGTGCTCCTAAAGCTCTCTTCATCTCAGAAACTGCATCTATAAAATAGAGTTACTTGCACAGTTACTGTGAGGATTAAACAAAATGACATATACAGCTCTTATTACAGAGGCTAAAATATTGTAGACCTTCACTAAATAAGAATCATGACAACTGGCAATAAATTATGGGAAATAATATTCTGATTTCTATGGAAGTTTGTGGCAAATAAAGTTGAAAGATACAACCTGCTTAGGTTGTTCCTTCATATTAAACAAACTCCTGCTACTTATGTAAAGGTATAATGCTGTTCTAGACAAGAGGGACAAATATATAAAACTTGCAAACAATATTATTAGCTCCAAATTTTTGTTTTCTTGTGAGTCAGGCACTGTACCAGGTCCTTCACATATAGGTATTATCTCATCTGTCTGCAGGAGAATAATTTGAAACTGGTTTTATTTGTCTGATTTATTGATTAGAAAATTGCATTACAATGTGTAGTACCAGTGGACAGTGAAATTGTACACGTCTATTTTATTGTTAAAATGTGTAATTATATTTTTTAAGAGTAGAAAGTATACTGGACGGCTGGCCAAGTGGCCTGTTGGTTAAGAGCTGGCTTGGGATGCCAGAGGGCCCTGGTTCGGATCCCACATATGAGGGCCAGTGAACATTGCCCTCTACAGCTAAGATGCTGAACAACAGCTCAACCTGGATCTGGACTGCCATGAGTCGCCAGTGACGGCATAGGCTGCAGCCCCTGTAGCAGTGGGTTGCCATGGGCTACCATGTGAAGCCAGCAGCCAGCGTGAGCAGCCAGCAGCCACTGTGACTGGCCGTTCAGAAGCCGGCGACTGATGTGTCTCGCCCCGGAAGAGCGCAATGATGGTGCCAACTTGGGCCAGTGAAGCAACGTCCTCCACAACTAGACGGAAGAACAAAAGGACCACAATTTGTCTGTTCCCCTTCCCCCAATTCCCCAATAAAAATCTTTAAAAAAAAAAAGAAAGGAAGTACATTGGAGGCAGATCTTAAGCAGGAATTAGACTCTAATGTCAGAATAATGTGGAAAACTAGGACAGCTAAAATTATTCTTGAAGATCCTTAAACTACCCCAGATTAAAGCATTACGAAAGGCTCACACTCATAGATGCACACTAGGCAAGAAAGAGGCTAAGGGCCACATCCCCAAAGAAAATATAGATCTTTTCTCCTGGTTCTTTTGGGGAAGTGAACATATCTAGTGAGAAGGTAGGTGTGCTTAGCAGCATTCTGGAGGTTGCTTTCTCACTCTTTTTCTCTTTGCATCTTTTCTCTCTCTCTGTCCCTCACTCGCCTTCACTTTTCCTGCAGTGTTAACTAAGATATGTTGAGACTTTACATTAATCATGCATAAAAGATAAATTACCATAGTGCAAACCACAGAATACCTGAAATTTACTTCCATAAACTATTTTAACTATATAAATTTGCAACTGAGTCTACCTTAATAGCAAGTTAGCAAAAAAACACAGTAAAAAACTGTCATCATGTAATTTTTTATATCATGAAAAACAAAATGGATCTTGATGTCTCCTTTATTACTCTAATATTTTGTATCCTTTATTGATGTATTTAATGAATGTAAACCTGTGAGAGTTTATAAAGTTGAAATGAGTAGGTCCACTCAAAGATGTGAGAAATAAGTGGAAGGTGAAATTGGGGTAAGAACTGGCAAGTTGACAAGAAAGAAAGTGTACTTAGAAGAAATTGTCTTAAATTGTAATAACGATGCTCAAAATGAAGGTGGAGGAGCTCTGGGGCATCCTTGGTGCATAAAATAAAAATAAAATCGCCATTGAAGCAGGCGTTGAAAAGGGCACAACAAAATGCCATTTTTATTTTCTTTATTCAACAGACTGACTTTATGTGTTTTAGTTTTAAAAGCACGTATAAAACAATAAGGGTTTACATAAGTTTAATGCTAATATTTGTTCCCCGTTTCTATTTTTCTTGTGAGGACTAAAATTTATCTGTAAATTTTGGTATTTGTGACAAGGGAGGGAATAATGGCTAAACCAGGAATCAGACACTACAGTTCCTCCACAGAAAAAATGCTTTAGGCTGGCTCAATTCCTGGTGTTATGTTGCCTTTGAAAACACTTGGCAGGTGGCTGTCCGAGTGGCTTAGTTGGTTAAGAGCTCACTCAAGAGTGTGAGCTCTGAGAAACAGCAGTTCAAGTCCCGGCCCGAGCTGAGCTGCCACTGAGCTGCCAACAGGTAGCAGGATGGCTCAGCTAAAAAAAAACAAAAACACTTTGCAGGTAAAACAAAATAAGGCAATGGCCTTATAAAAATCAGCCATATATTATACAAATATCAATCATATTGTACAATGAAACTAATAATGCTATATGTTATATTGCAATAAAAAAATCAGTCATATGAGGCTTTTTGGTTCTCAATTTCCCTTCTCTTCATAGTAAAAGGAATGGCTTGGGAAAAGTTATTTGGCATTCTATAAGTTAAAAAATAGTAGAATCTCAGTCTCTTTGACCTTTATTGTGGGTAACAGTGAGGTCATAAAACATTACTGGAAGATGCAATTAAAAATGGGAAATACTGCTTCTATATTTAGAGGTCCCTGACCTGATGCCCAACAACTTTTATCTGTGGTCATCTTCTAGTTAAGTGACTTCTTACTGGTTAAGATATTTTCCTCTCTAAAATGTATGAATCATAAATGTTGGGTTTATTTTTGTTCTCGGTAGAGTTTTCTGTCTTCAAATTTATAAAAAACAAGTAAAAAATGAAACACATTTATGTATCTGTATACTTGTTTTCTCTCAGAGTAAATTTAGAAAGTTTATTTCTGTTCTATAAGTTTAGGATATCTCAAAGCACAATGGTACTTAATAATTTTATTTTACTTTGTTGGCATTTTCCCCTTATTATGAACTCATTTGTGTTAAAATGTATTATTGATATTAGTGTTTAGTCTGGAAGAAGCTTTCTGGGGTGGAAAATACTTTCAGAGAGTGTTTTAACATATAGGAATAGGTTTTAAGTCTGCAGATAATGTTGAATTACTTAGATTTGCTTTTTAGGTTGAATCACTCTTCAAGAAAAATTTTTGGAGGCAGTGACATTTGCTAGAAAAGTGGCAAAATGCTACTTGCATTTGATATACCAAATGATAACTCTAAAAGACAACTCAAAAGTATATTAGTTGTACTCAGAACAGTGCCTGACAAAATATTAAATTTTTTTCTACCTATTCTCCCCCGACCCACATACACACCTTTACCCTAAACTGAGAAAAGGCAAATGATTATTCAACATGCAATTACATTTCTTTGTTCTTCCATAACATTGGAAATTGCAACCCCACACTCATCACTGAAGCCCAGGAAAATGAATTTTACTTTCTCTCTCTTGCTCTCTCTTTCATATATATAAATATTTATAATTATATATAAATATTTATAATTATATATAAATATAAACATATGTTTATATTTATACTTTAATCTTTGCATATATTTATATATTTTATATGCATAGATACATATATCCATAAATATATGTATATGACTATTTGTATGTGCATACACATGTGTGTGTTTGTGCATGTGTGTGTGTATCTTGATAAAATATAAAAGACAGTGCTACAAATAGAAAGTGGTGAGTGCTATTTATTGGACAGACTTAAGTTGTCATGATATGTAGATCAAAATTTCTTCTCAGGACACCTTGAGAAAATTCATGATAGAACCTATTTCGCAGCTAGGTGGGGAGATTTCCTTAAAGAGACGTTCCTTGTCTCTCTCCCCCCACCCCCAGCTTCATTGACATATAATTGACATATAACATTGTATATGTTTAAGATGTACAAAATGATGATTTGTTATGTGTATGTATTGCAAAGTGATTACCATGCTAAGATTACTTTACACATCCATAACCTCTTATAGTTACAGCATTGTGTTTGGTGAGGACGTTTAAGATTTACTCTCTTAGCACCTTTTAAATATACAATACAGTATTGTTAACTATAGTCACCATTTTGTACATTACTTCTCCAGCACTTACTCATCTTATAAGTGGAAATTGGTACACTGGGAGAACCTTCCTTCTTTTCCTCCTCCTCCACCCCAGCAACCACCAGTCTACTCTTTCTTTCTATGAGTTCGATGTTTTTAGATTCCATATATAATTGAGATCATAAGAATTTGTCTTTATCTGACTTATTTCATTTAGCATAATGCACTCAAGATTCATCCTGGTCACGAATAGCAAGATTTCCTTCTTTTGATAGCTGAATAGAAGCTTTTAAGTTTGACGTAGTCCCACTTGTTGACTTTTGTTTCTGTTTTTGTGCTTTTAGTCTAAACAATCGTTGTCAAGACTAGTGCCAAGGAGCTTTACTCCCCCTATCTTCTCTTCTAGGAGCTCTATGGTTCCTGGTCTTACATTTAAATCTTTAATTCATTCTGAGTTCATTTTCATGAGTGGTGTAAGACAGGGATCCAGTTTCATTCTTCCATGTGAATATCCAGTTTTCCCAACACCATTTATTGAAGAGAATGTCCTTTCCACATCAATTATTCTTGGCTCACTTGTCAAATGTTATTTGAATATATATATATATGTGCTTATTTCTGGACTGTCAGTTATGTCCCATTGGTCTATGTGTTTATTTTTCTGCCAGAACTATACTCTTTTGATTACTATAGCTTTGTAGTATAATTTGAAATCAGGATGTGTGATTCCTCTAGCTTTGTTTTTCTGTCTCAGGATTGCTTTGGTAATACGAGGCCTTTTGTGGTTCCCTATGAAATTTAAGATTTTTTTGTTTCTGTGAAAAATGCCTTTGGAATTTTGACAGTGATTGGAATTTATTAACTCTTATGTAATGTATACTAATTGTGAGACTAGACATTTTACATATGTTCACCTTTTATCTTCACAACTGTAAAATAAAAAATATAATTGAGGGTTGGAAATTTGCCCCTTCTTCAAGTGGCAAAACTGTGGAGTGTCTACTGTGTTCCAGGTATAGTTCAAGTCACTAGAGATAGATCAGAAAACTAAACTGAAATAAAAATACATCGCTGTTTTATGAGCTTTTGATCTAGTGGAAGGTTATTTAAAATAAAATGAGTGATATTTATAGTATGTTAGATGATGATAAGTGCTATGGAGAAAATCAAGCAGGAAAGGGGAACAGGATGACCTGAAAAATGAGGTAGTCCATTCTGAAGAAAGTAGTCAGGGGATGGGTATTATTTAATATAAATAATGCTAATTGCCAGAACAGATAAAGCCTAGAAACTCAGTGAATTGCTGCAATCAAGTATTATTTGTCTGATTATAGTTTGGGTAGGTCTTCTCTCTCTTACATTGGGTTGTTGGAAAAGTCATGACATATTTTGTCTATGTTTTTCAAAGGTCATGTATTTATATAAAGAACAAAGGTCAATCAATGATATATTGCTCATTTTGTTCGACAACCTTTTGCCATCTTTCAGTGAGCTTCATAATTCCTTGTTCATAGAAGGACCTGTCTTTATTTGCAAAAATGTGAACAAGGAGCTGATTTACAGCCTCATCTGAATTGAACGTTATACCACACAAGGAGTTTTGAAGAGAGTGAAACAAGTGGAAGTCCGACAGTGCAAGATCAGGCGAATATGGTGGGTGTGGCAACACATCCCATCCAAGCTCCAATAATTTCTTTTAAGATTTTTTATTGGGAAATTGGGGGAGGGGAACAGCACTGGGGAATCAGGAAAGGGGAACAGACAAGTTGCTGTCCTTTTGTTCTTCAGTCTAGTTGTGGAGGACGTCGCTTCACTGGCCCAATGTTGGTATTGTGATCATTGCGCTCTTCCCGGCTGAGGCAGATCAATTGCCGGCCTCTTGGCAGCCCACGCTGGCTGCCTGCCACTCACAGTAGCTTAAGGCAGCCCACTGCAGCCTCACTGCAGCCTCCGCCATCATCTGCGACTCATGGCAGCCCAGCTCCAGGTCGAGCTGTTTTTCACCATCTTAGCTGTAGAGAGCGCAGCGTCACTGGCCCTAGTGTGGATCCGAACTGCGGCCCTGCTGCTCAGAGCTGGCATCCCAAACCAGCACCTAACAAACGCGCCACTCGGCCAACCCAAGCTCCAATAATTTTTGACGGGTGATCAAACTTGTGTGTGGTCTTGCATTGTCACAATGGAACACAACTCCTTTACAATTAACAAGCTCTGGACATTTCTGGATGATGGATTCATTCAAACTATCCGTTGCTGACAGTACATATTCAAATTGATTGTTTGGTTCCTTGACAGGAGCTTGAAAAACAGAACACCTTTAAAATCCCACCACACTGAGGGCATAACCTTCCTCTGATGACTGTCTGCTTTCAATGTCGTTTGAGGCTAATCATCACATCGGGACCAAGACCATTTGTGCATGACATTGTTGTAAACAATCCACTTCTTATCACCAGTTATCAGTCGCTTAAAAAAAAGGATCATTTTCCTCACGTTTAATGAGCATATTGCAGATGTTTATATGCGCCATCAAATGAACTTCTTTGAGTTGATGCAGAACCCAAATATGGAGCTTGTGTACATGTCCCAGCTTCTTCAGGTGGTTGTGAACGCTTGAATGATGGATATTCAGTGTTTCTGCAATCTCTTGTGTCATGTAACGTGGGTTTGACTCAATCAATGCTTTTATTTTGTTGTCATCAACCTCGGTGGGCCTCCCTGACCGAGGAGCGTCGTTGAGATCAAAATCACCAGCACGGAAATTCGTGAACCATTGTTGGCCTGATGTTCTTGTAGAGCATTGTCACTGTAAACTTCATGCAACTTTTCACAAGCTTGATGCACATTCTTCCCTTTATGGAAGTAAAAGAGTAAAATATAGAAAAAATGCAGTTTGGTCTTCCATCTTCAACTTGTAAAATCTCCAAAACTCAACCAAATCACTCAATTTTTTAAAAAATGAAGCTAAAACTGTCATCTGTCAAATGACATAGCAATAACATAGATGCGAATGACTCTAATACTTCCAAAAATGAACTAGTACCCTCTGTCGCAAACATGCATCATGACTTTTCAGACAGCACAATAGTTACACAATTGGTTACACTTAGTCTCCAACTCATCACAGGAAAAGAGGAATGAAAGAGGTCCAACAGCTCTTCATAGCCTAAGCCTGGACATGACAAGTATCACAACTGTTTTACAAACCCTTGGGCACAACTAGTCACACAACCCCAACATAACTGCAGGAAAGATGGGAAATATATTTGAGCAGTTGGAATATTTTGTCACAGAAATCACCTCTTCCAGAGAAGGCTTCATGAAGACATTATTTCTGCTAGGAGTAAAATCATTTTTCAGCTATAGTTTAACATGAATGCATATAAAAAGAAAATATTTGGGCCTTTAGGGTCAATCATCAACATTACATATTTCATTAAAATTTTTCCCAAGAGCAAATGTCCTAATGATTGCAAATTCATATATTATGCACCTTGTGATAGAGATGGATACACTTGTTTTTAAAATGTGCCCTCATAAAAATTTATAGATGACATTTAAATTTCCTAGCATAAAAATAATATAGCAGGGCAGATGAGTAATCAAGAAAAAAAAGAGAAAAAGTATTAAATTAAATCTATTTAAAGTGCCATTTAAGCTGTCACATGTTTAGTGTAATAGTCACTACCAAAGTAACTGAAGTTTTTTGTATGCAAAAGAAAATAGTATGAGGTCAGACAATTAAGTTTGCGAACTCACCCTAGAAAAAGTGCTACATATCTAATTGCTGAATATCACTACGGTCACCTTCGAAATACTCCCCTTGGGAAGCTATGTACTGATGCCAGTGCCTAGTCTACCTTTCAAAGCAATTTTGGGACTGTTTTTCTGGAATGTCCATCAGAGCTGTTGTCGTATTACCCTTGATGTCCTGAATGTCATCAAAATGTCTTCCTTTAAATATTTCCTTTCTCTTCAAGTAAAGAAAAAGTTATTTGGGGCCAGATCAGTCGAGTAGGGAGGGTGTTCCAGTACAGTTGTTTGTTTACTGGCTAAAAACTCCCTCACAGATAGTGCCCTATGAGCTGGTGCATTTTTGTGATGCAAGAGCCATGAAGTGTTGGCAAAAAGATCAGGTCATCTAACTTTTCCACACAGCCTTTTCAGCACTTCCAAATAGTAAACTTGATTAACTGTCCATTTGGTACACATTCATAATGAATAATCCCCCTGGCATCATAAATGGTTTGGGACAGCGTTGCAGCACCTTTGCAAACTTAATTGTCCTACCTCGTATAGTCTGTCGGTGGCATAATTTAAGGCAAGTATGCTATACAACCCCAAAGAAGTCACTTTGATATTGAGTTAACTTGTCACCTACAGGCAATTAGATGGAATTTTCCACAGATTTTATCATCTAATTTACTGACCAATATTTACAGACCTTGCAAATAAGACCATTTCTATTATAGTACAGAATAATTAAAAACTAGTCATATTTGATTTATTTTACTCTTGTTTTTTAATCACTGCTTTTACTAGATAGCAACCCACATTAGAATATTTTATAACAGTGGAAAGAACAGTGAAATAATCTGTTCTCCCTCCCGTCTTCTCCCTCTCCCCCTCCCCCAGTGGATTGTAGATTTTAGAAGATATTCAGGTAACTATTGACTGAATCACCTTGCCATTCCAAAGAATGTCAAAATACGTGCCTACATGGTATTGAGAATGTGGATAGACTGAATGATTTCTGAGTATCTGCTTTCCTACTCCTTTCAAAGACAGTGCTTGGTTGGGGGGAAGTGATGTGTGTGATGAAATCTGTGGTTTAATATTCAGTTTTTTATCTGATTCAATAAAGACTGAGTACCCTGTGAGGAGGCAGTGCCAAAAGTTTCAGGGATGCAATTGTTGGCCATTCAGTGTGCAGTGAGGAAGCTGACATCTACAGTGAAGAAGGGCACAAGTATAGAAGGTATTAAAAGAAATGGCCCGGGGCCGGCCGAGTGGCGCGATGGTTAAGAACTGGCTTGGGACACCAGAGGGCCCCGGTTCGGATCCCACATATGAGGGCCAGTGACACTGCCCTCTACAGCTAAGATGCTGTACAACAGCTCAACCTGGAGCAGGGCTGCCGTGAGTCTCTGGCAATGGCGTAGGCTGCAGACCCTGCTACAGTGGGTTGCCATGGGCTACTGTGTGCAGCCAGCAGCCAGCGTGAGTGGGCAGCAGCCGCCGTGAGCGGCCGTCCAGAAGCCGGCGACGGATCTGCCTTGCCCGGGAAGAGCGCAATGATGGTGCCAACTTGGGCCAGTGAAGCAACGTCCTCCACAACTAGACTGAAGAACAAAACGACAGCAACTTGTCTGTTCCCCTTCTCCCAATTCCCCACCGCTGTTCTCATCCCCCCAATTCCCTAATAAAAATCTTTTAAAAAAATAAATAAAAGAAATGGCCCGGTTCTCTCTATGGAAAGAGTACGTATAAAAGACCGAGTAGAGAAAGGAAAATGCCTTTCGGTTTGTGGAATCAAGAGAAATCTCAAGTATCATACAGAAACATTGCAAGCAATCTTGAAGAACAATTAGAATGTTGCTGTACAGAAAGTAGAAAGGCAGAAATATAGAGAACTGCTTAGTTGATTCATTGGTGGGTGGAGTGGGGTCCTTTAGTGGCTTCCTTTTTTTTTTTTTACTAAATGAAGACCTTATTGCCTCATTCAAAATGCCTCAGAACCAAACTACCATCTCTTTAACCTTCTCTCTGACCTAATTTACCACTACAAACTAGGCAAACTACACATCAGACTTCTGCTTTCTTACCAAAACTAATCTGTTTTTGGGATTTTTTTTCCTCCTACACTTGCTATTCTATCTTCAATAACAAAGCCGGGCAATCAGGATAGAGAAAGAGAAAAAACCAAGGAAGAGTGTAATTTCAGGTCAAGTCCCAGACTCAGCTTGATGCCCCAAGGACCCGGGAAGTGCAATTTACACTTGAGAGTCTGTCTGTTCTCAAAGGAACTAACTAGACATTTCATTTCTCAGATCTTTCACTCATTGGCTAGGAGCCTACCAGGGAGGTGGGAGATGTAAAACTCACAGGTACTTCTAGCTCTCCTCCTCCAGTGACAAGAATAATCCTAACAATGTCGTAGAAAGGAGCCTTTAGAACCAATATGTGTAGAAACTGGGGTAAAGATGCACAAAGCTGTTAAAAAGGCATTTCAACAAGGTATCAACAGCTCCCCCTACCTATGTGACCTATTCCTTAGGTCAGAATTAATTTTAATCTTCATTTTTGTTCCTTTAGAGTACTGGTTGTGTTTCTCTGGGCATTTAGAATTTGCTGTTTTACATTATTATATACATAATAGATTTATTCTACAAGACACTAAATTCCCTGAGTATATTTTATTTTCAATTAAATTACAGTACATACTTGAGTTTATATTATGTGCTAGGTATTGTGCTAGGTGGATAGTTAGACCCAAAGTAATAGGGATGGTCACTGCTCTTGAGATTTTGCAATATACAGGGGTTGGCAAAAAATACATATACAAGCAGACACTTTGGTCAACATTGCTCAAGCAGTAGTTTGTTGTAATCAGAACTGTCTGGACGCTGATGGGAACCACTTTGAACACCTCTTGTAATTGCAGAAATCAAATGTGACTTGGGTTCATCTTTTGTCATTGGTATATATTGAGTATTACAATTTTAATACAGTTTTCCTTTTTTAAAATGTGTATACAGTTTTTTGGCACCTTCTGTATAATTGTATACTGTTTGAAATGAATAGAATAGACAGCATGGATAAAATGAAGACTATTACAGCCTTTAGTTTCAAACCTAACATCAAATGTTGACTCTACATCCTTTCGTCCATCTATGGACACTTAGGTTGTTTCCATATCTTGGCTATTGTATGTAATGCTACAATGAACATAGGATTGCGTATATCTTTTTGAAATAGTGTTTTCATTTTCTTTGGATAAATACTGAGAAGTGGATTTGCTGAATTATATTGTAGTTGTATTCTTAATTTTTTGAGGAACATACATACTGTTTTCCATAGTGGCTGTACCAATTTACAGTCCCACCAACAACATACTGCAAAGATGCAGAAAAAAGGAAACACTTCTATGTTACAATTATTAATAATAATGGCATTATGAATATATTTTGTGCAAAACCTTGTGCTTGACAATTAAAGGAATTTAAAGGGAAGGAAAGAACACCAATTGAATAACTATTCACGATCCCATGAGAGAGACATTATTTAAAAAATCTGTTAAAAAGCATTAAAATACTCATTTTATTAATGAGGAAACTTAGATTCAAACAGGTTACTTGCCAATATTTCACTAGGTGACTTATCCATGATCATACAATTAGGAAAGAGAATTTCTTTCTCATGTAGATCTATAGTCATTTTTCATGTATACAGACACACAGATACATACACATATGTATTGCATGTGTATGTTTTAACATAAGTTTTACGGTTAATTGTTTTTAATTCTGTTTCTTCAATTTTTGCTTCCAGCAAAGTGATTCTCAGAAACATATTTTAAATGTAACAAGTGGAAATGCAGACCATCACATCAAAGATGCTTTCTTCAATGTATTTCCTTTTGGTAGTTCACTTTCTAGAATTTTCTTCCTTTTCAAGTCTCTTTTGTGACTGATTATGCTTTCATCCCAAAATAGCAGCTTAAAATATTCAGGTTTTTAGGCACTCCTCAATTTGGCATTGTAGACTGTGGAACCCATTCATTATGTACAACTCATGTTGATGTAGCGGTTTCAGTTTTTGTTAATTTAGATGTGCAACACTGGTAAAACAAGTGTCTTAAAAAATTGGGAACATGGTTTGTCTGAAAGTCTGCACAGTAATTGTTTACCACTGATAATAAAATCGTTAAATTCAGCTATATTTTTTGCATGAAATAGTGTTGGCAATTTAAATTAAAGATTATACTAAGTAGCCTGATACTGCATCAGAAATGAAGTGGAATGTGGCCTGAATTTAGAGCAAGAAATTCAATATTTAGGTATTCAGAAAATGTGTAACTGAGTTGACACACTCCATGTTTGAAATTTTTTCCCAGTTTGCATCATTCTAAATGTTCTCATTAGATAAACAAATCCATGATTTCTAAGGTAGAACTTTTGACAGTTCACAAATACATATCCATATATCTCTATCTATCTATCTATCTATCTATCTATCTATCTATCTATCTGTCTGTCTGTCTGTCTGTCTGTCTGTCTGTCTGCCTGCCTGCCTGCCTATCTATCTGGCTATCTATCTACTGGGGGTGCCAAAAAATATATACAAGTGGACACTTCGGTCAGTGTTACTCAAGCAGTAGTTCACCATAATCAGAAGTGTCTGGATGCTGATGGCAACCACATTGAGCACCTCTTGTAATTGCAGAAGTCAAATGTGACTTGTATTCAACTTTTGTTATCAGTATATATTGAGTATTACAATTTTAATACACATTTTTTTTCCTAAAATTTGTATACATTTTTTTGCACCCTCTGTGCCAAATAAACACACACACACACACACACACACACACACACACATGCACACACACACACACACGGTTGGACAATTAAGTTGGCGAACTCATCCTAGAAAAAGTGCTACATACCTCATTGCTAAATATCACTATGGTCACCTTCAAAGTACTCCCTTTGGGAAGCTACTCACCGATGCCAATGCCAGTCCACCCTTCAAAACAATTTTGGAACTCTTTGTCTGGAATGACCATCAGAGCTGTCATCGTATTACCCTTGATGTCTTGAATGTCATCAAAGTGTCTTCCTTTCAATATTTCCTTTATCTTTGGGTAAAGAAAGAAGTCATTGGGGACCACATCAAGTGAGTATTGAGGGTGTTCCAAACCAGTTATTTGTTTACTGCCTAAAAACTCCCTCACAGACAGTGCGGGGTGAGCTGGTGCATTGTCGTGATGCAAGAGCCATGAATTGTTGGCAAAAAGTTCAGGTCGTGTAACTTTTTCATGCAGCCTTTTCAGCACTTCCAAATAGTAAAACTTGGTTAACTGTTTGTCCAGTTGGTACAAATTCATAATAAAGAATCCCTCTGATATCAAAAAAGGTTAGCAACATCATTGCAACAAGTTCATGAACTTAAATGTCAAACTTGTGTGTGTGTGTGTGTGTTTATGTATGTATTGACTGAGTGACACAAAAGTGCTGTAATGATTCAGAACCCAGAACAGAACTAGGTGAATCTTGACTTCTAAGGCAGTAAGTAATCTTCAGAGCTGTAGGTAGCATGCATTAAATTCGTCTGCAGGGCTTATTAACACTGTGTCTCACTGCCAGACACTCTGAGTCAGTCGGTGGTGCAGGACCCGAGAATTTGCACTGGTAAGTTTCCAGCTGCTGCTGCAGTTGCTGGTCTAGGAACCATACTTTGAGAACCATTCTTCTAAGACATCTCACTCATTGTCTCATCCTAGTCCAATACTCATCGCTCTCACTTGGGTGACTGCAGTAGCTTCCTATCTTGTTTGATTGCTTCTAGGTTTACCCCTCTTCAGCCTGTTATCCACACAGTACCCAGAGAGGTTCTTTTAAAATGTACATTGGATTATGTCTGTCTATTGGCTTCTTGTCCTTAATACAAAATTCAATTTCTTAACCTTGACCTGTGAAACTTACCTTGTCTGGCTCCCTGTTGTACTTCATTTCCCACCCTTTTCCCCCTGACTCACTCTCTTCCAATTTCACTGACCGTCTTGACTTTTTTTGACCATCTGTGCTAAGCATAGTGCTGGCTCAGGGCTTTTGCACTAAAAAATTTTTTTTCTTTTCTTGAGGCTGATCATCTTTCTCCCCCCACAGATGTTTGTATGGCTTCCTCTTTCATTTCACTGACATCACTCCTGATACAGGCTTTCCCTGACTACCCTATCTAACATAGCACTTTTTACTTGGTTTTTATATTTTTATCTTAATATGGCTCCCCACCCCAAAATGCTTCTTGAGAATAAGAAATTGTTTGCTCACTGCTGTAACCACAACGCTAAACATCTCTGGCACTTAAGCAACATTTAATAAGTATATATTGAGTGAATAAATAAATGAGCGAATGGATGGAGAAATGTCCCTTTCACTGCCTACTCTTCCTCACAAGCCAGACAGTTAATTACTTCTTTATCTGCAAGTTGTCATATTTCTCTTGCCACATCGCCCTCCAGTATTCGTCTTTGCTTATGCAGAGGTCGTCACAGTTACTTTTACAGTACACACCTTACCTCCAACCCTATTCCTTGAAGTGATAATAAATGTTTGGTGATTTTATGAAAACAGAGTCACACACACACACACACACACACACACACACACACACAAACCAAACAAACAAAAAAGCTCGATTGAGAATCTTTGGTTTTCATTTCAGGATCACTAATTCTTAAATTATGTATCTCTGTCTTATTTGTGGCTTGCACATTCTAGGTACTGTAGTACTCCAACTTGATATTCTGCTCATTAGACTGTTAGCTGTGAACTGCTGATATATATAGAACATTAATTGCGAGACTGAGGTTTGGTCTTTTTGTGTGAGAATAATTCAGTTCCAGAGCTCAAAAGCTGCCAGTAAGTGTAAGCCTGTAACTGTTTGGCCAGGACGTGGCCTCTTTTGCATAATTTCCTCTTGATCCCTGCTTTGATCAAGGAGCATTTTCTAAACAGCCAGACTATATCATGTGGCATGTCCATCAGAAGCTACTTGGAATTAGGTTTGTGCCACAAATTTCATAAGGCAAAATCAGGCACATTTGGTAACAAGAATTATCGAATCCAGAGCAAGTATTATGGAATGAGGATTAAAAATTATTTCCTTTTTGATTTCCAAGTTCTTTTACTCTCAACCAAGTGTTGACAGTTATATCTTCTCAACCAAAGTTCTGGCCTGGGAATTCTTCCTTTATGCTCTTTTTTACATAGGGATTTAATCCACTTTTCTCTAAATTCAATTAAATCTCTGATTTTGATGTTTTTCACAACTCCCGCCTCACATTTCCTAGTGGTTTTTCTCCCATAGAATACCCAAGTGGTTCATCAAACTTTAGCTAAAAATAAATGTATCATCTTTCACCAGAATAAGCTCATATTCATGACCCTATTTCTGGTAAGGGCACAATTATTTTTTCATGCATTGACATAGCATTAGGGAGATACAGAGAGGCATGTAAGGTAAATGCTAGGACACATTAAAAAGTATTTGAGCAGTATGTGTAAGTTATGACTTATAATATTTAGAAGTTTCTTTAGCATTATCTAATTTACATAATTTTCATAACTATCAGAAAGAAAAACTGGAAGGCAGCTATGGTCACCACTGTACCACTAGCTGCTGGTTACAAAATAGTCATGGGGATGCAAAATACAGCATAGGGAATATAGTCAATAATATACTAATAACTATGTATAGTGCCATGTGGGTTCTAGACTAATCAGGGGATCACTTTATAATTTATATGTCTAACCACTATGCTGTACACCTGAAACTAATATACAATAATATTGAATGTCAACTGTACTTTAAAACTTAAAAAACTATGAACATTTTGATATAACTCACATAATTATAACATTTCAGATAAGTCGTTATCATTTTTTATTCACATTGACATGTACAAAATATATTACTGGGAATATAAATATCATAGTCTCTTTTTATATTTCCAATATTGATATTTCCAGACGTTTTTGGTTGTGAATTCTTTTGTAGCCATTATAACTACTTGAAAATTGTACCATATCAATGCGCCTTTCATTTTTTGTTCCCTGGCAGTTTTGCAATTTTTTAGTATCTATGTCTGTCCAACATCCGAGAAAGCAGTGTGTGTGTGTGTTTTGCTGGGGGGATGGGGATGGGAGGTAACTCTTTCCTCTCTCTCACAAGGGCCTGATGTAGTTCAGAATTTCTGGGAGATATATGACAGAATTAATCATCACTGCAGTCAGAAGAAGTAACTCTTAGTGTACCCAGTGCTATATCAGAATTAGAGATGGTGGGGTAACCGGTTAGCTCAGTTGGTTAAAACGTGATGCTGGTAACACCAAGGTTGCCGGTTCGATCCCTGCATGGGCCACTGTGAGCTGCACCCTCCTTCAAAGAGTCAACTATGCCACTGTAGCATGAAAGCAATGTGTAACCAATGACCATGGCTGTTCCCCAATACAATTTTTTTAAAAAATTTAAAAAAAAAGAGACGGTAGTTCATGAGGTCCCTTTGTATCTTAATTTTCCTTCATCTTGGCTTTCAGCCTCCAATTCAATTGCCAAAGTCCATAGAATCTGCCTTGATGTTTCCCTGTCTTCCTCCTTCTGTACTATAACTGATGTCATCAACCTGTATTACGTCCTCACAATCTTTTCAAAGCCTCCTATGTGGTCATGTAGTTAATTTCCTGTATAATCTCCAATTCCTGTTACTTATATTCACTGTAATTAAAGCTGTCTTTCCAAAGAATAGATCTAATAGTGTCAACCTTATGCTCAGCAATCAATGACACTCCCTTGCCTATAATAAATATTAAGTAAAATTTTCTTGTTTTGGTATTTATTAGTGTCTTAATATCAAAATGAGCTTCCTTCCATTTTTATGCCTCTGGACTCTTCCTGACACTTTCTCTCTGTTATACTTGAAATGAACTACACTCATGCCCCTCAGAACACTATAATAGGTTAATATTTGTGTTTTATATGTATTTTTGTTCTTCCCTCTGAGTAGATTGTCATTTTCAAAGTTGTCATTTAAAACAAACAATTAGAAAAGGGTATAAGGGGTGAAATATATGGTGGTGGAAGGAAATGTGACTTTGGATGGTGAACACACAATGCAGTAAACAGATGGTGTATTATAGAAATGTACACTTGAAACTTACATAATTTTATTAACCAATGTCACCCCAATAAATTTAATAAAATTAAAAAAGGCTATCACCTCTTTAAAATGATCATTCCTCATTCATTCCTCATCCCTACTAAATGCAACCTCTTACTTGAAATCTATCTTCATCTTACTTTGCCCTGACTGACGTGATGGATATCCCATTCCTTTCTTTTGAACCGCCATTACTGTTTAATGGTCTACATTAGCAATTACCTTTTATCTTACATGTATTAGATAGGTATGAACATATGTGCTATCTTTCCCCATGTTCTTATACTACCCTAGACCCCAAACCCTTAAGGGCAGTGGTACTATCTTTTTTACCTTTATTTCCTGAACATGATGTTTGGAATTAAGCTTTGGAATTAGGCCTGGGTTCCAATGCAGTTTGTGTAAATTACCATTTGGTGGACATAGAGTATATCCCAGTTCAAGCTTCTGTGAGATCGTGATTGAAAATTAATGTTGCATATAGGATTACCTGAATTTTTCATTGTAAAAAAACCCGAAAGGCTAAGACAGTCTCTGCCCATTGTCATCCGCAGATAGCCACTTAGTCATGCATCTGCCAGATGTGTTACTCTTGTTCATTTAAGCCAGATAGTTTGGTCCTGTGATCCCAGTGTCCAGCTTGGAATATTGGATTAGCATAAACTGACTGAAGTGCTAACTATTCAGAATCAGAATGATGCAGAGCAGATGGAAGGGCCAGAATCACGGAGCATGTAACACCTGTGAATTATATCCAGATCAGTTACCAATCAGATTTTGGGCTCCATTCAAGGTGTTGACTTTGATCTTTCTCCAGTTATAAATGTTTTCATCCAAAATGACTGTGATCTTGGCACAACTCTTTTCAGGAGTTGCCCAGGACAGAAATAACAGGATTCCCCAGACTAGAACTAAAGCTCATTACAGCCCTGTTACTCTGTATGTGGTGAGAGAAACCCTTACATTCAGAGGCCTAACCTAAATTCAATATGAAAAAAAATAACATTTACTCATAAATTCTCGGTTATAATAAAAGCTAGGATATTTTTGTGAGATTAAATTATCATTGGCTCAAAACACACAATTCTTTGGACAGGAGCCATCTTAAAATCTGTCATAATGATCCAAATAGAGTGGCTAAAATAGGAGCTTAGCTCTGTGAAGAATCCTTATGTTTGGGCATGTTTATTCTTTTTTTTTAAACAAACTTTATTGGGGAACAGTGTGTTTTTCCAGGACCCATCAGCTCCAAGTCAAGTTGTTGTCTTCAATCTAGTTTGGAGGGCGCAGCCCACTGGCCCACGTGGGAATCAAACCGGCAACCTTGGTGTTATGGGCCCGTGCTCTAACCACCTGAGCTAACTGGCCACCCCTGGGCATGTTTATTCTTGATTGCTCTCATTGTCTTGACCAGAGAATTTTGTTACATCTAGTGTAGGGCACTGTCATACATGGTATCCATATTGGAGTACTTGCCAAAAGATCTGTGATTGAAATACTTTTGTGTCATTTTAACTATGTTGTTACATAACGTGGTGATGGTGCTACCTCTATTCGTGACATCATTTCGGTGCACATCACTCTATAACTCAGGGGAGAGATGACTTATAGGCCCTTATTTTCCTGCTTTTTCTCATGATCCCAGTGCCTGATTTTGTGGGCTCATATTTGAAGGAAAACAATACAGTTATGGAGACACTCTGGATGTAACATGTGCCACCCCCGTGATTACTGAGGCCAATTTGGCTGACAAAGTAGGGCTGGCAGTCATGTTTCCCTCCCTCACATTTCCATGTGGGATTCCTTCTTGAGCCAGCACGCATGCAGCTTCCAACTCTGAATCAGTTGTTTGGAACTTATGGCAGTTAAGTTCCTGGGTCGTCTCGCAAATGTCTGTGTGGCCATAAAATAGTTGTTCTCTAGTGCAGATCGTACTAATCTGGTGTCTGCTTCCCAGATGATCTGGGTGGTGTGTGGAATGAGGAATGGAGGAGGCAGTGGGAGAATGCTTTGGAAATACGAAAACTACATATTTAGGGACATACCCTCAATATCCATTTAAAAATCACTCATTTGGATTTCTTCTGTTGTTTTTACAACTTTTTGTCTTGTTCTGCATACAATGCACAGATCTCATATCTCTCGGATGATTTATTTTTAAAAGTTTCAGGGATATAACAGAACCCTTTTTGATGGAGAGAATAAGAAAGGTAAAGCATTTTTCTTTTAGTTTTTGGGATGATCTGGTTATGACCTCTGTAGGAACATTGAATACAGTAGTTAGTCTGACATGGCTGTTTCTCTTTCCTTCCCACATTTTTCCATGTTTGTCCATCCTCTAGCCAGTTAATAGTTAGACAACCATGCAAACTGGACACTATCAGCATTGGGAGGGAGGAGGTATCTGATTTAAGTCCATTTAGGAGAGGAGGACACCGTTCCTTTTGGTGGAAAATAAGACCCACTGATAAGTATGCTTCCCTACTTTGATTCTCTGTTTTCTCAGTATTGATTATGTAAAGGTTACCTTGAAATTCTGGTGTTTGTTAATGACAAGTATGCATTATTACTCATAGATGTTACCACCTAATGTAAGCTATATTATAACTTTATAAACTATCAATTTAATGCCTTCAGATTTATATGAAATAAATCAGATACTTCTTTAAAGACATAATGTGAATAACTAGGTTTCTTTTGTTTACTAAGAGTTAAATATTCTTATTCCTGAAGGTGTCTTAGACAGGAGTTATTGCGTTTTACAAGGAGCACTTGATTAAGAGCCCAGGCTATCTTGCTTCTAGTCCTGACTTTGCTTCTTTATTGTCATTACCATAAGTAAGTCATTGAACTTCTCTTTTCTATTTTTATATGTAAAATTGGATATTTTAAGTAATAATCACATTGGACAAAAATAAATATCATTTTTTTTCTATTTCTTATGTGCCAGCTGCTGTATCAGATCTATACAGCATAACCCTGTAAAGTATGAATTATTAGTTTTTAAAGAATTATGATTTCTAAACATCAACTGGAGGAAAGTATTATTTTAATAGGCTTCAGAAAAGAAAAGATGTGTCAAGAAATTTTAATGAGTTATGAAATCTTGACTTGAATTATTTCCACGAATTTTAGAAAATAAGGGAACAATTACTTTGCTCCTGAGATAAATGGATGAATGAGCACAGAAAGAGAGGGTGTAGCAGATATTGGGGTAACCACCAAAACTACTTGCAGATCTAAACACTGTGAATGTGTTAACATAGTGCAATTTCACCTTTGATCAAGCTGTTCTTTAAAATAATGGCAAACTTAATTTATAAACAGTTCATGATCCAGTATGTCGACTTGATAACTACATTCCTGGTATATATGTCTGTGCTTTAATTATCAGTTCATTTTAGTTTTCCAACATGTAAGATCATTTTCTTTTCTTTTTTTTAAAGATTTTATTTGTGAATTGGGGGAGGGGAACAGCGTTGGGGAATCAGGGAAGGGGAACAGACAAGTTGCTGTCCTTTTGTTCTTCAGTCTAGTTGTGGAGGAATTCTCTTCACTGGCCCATGTTGGTATTGTGATCATTGCGCTCTTCCCTGGTGAGGCAGATTGGTCACTGGCCATTGGCCGGCCACTCACAGAGGCTCATGGCAGCTCATGCTGACTGCTGGCCGCTCACGCTGGCTGCTGGCCACTCACATTAGCTCACGGCAGCCCACTGCAGCCCCACTGTAGCCTACACCATCATCGGCGACTCACGGCAGCCCAGCTCCAGGTCGAGCTGTTGGTCACCATCTTATCTGTAGAGGGCACAGCGTTACTGGCCCATGTGGGATCCGAACCCGCAGCCCTGCTGCTCAGAGCTTGCACTCCCAAGCAAACTCTTAACTAACTGAGCCACTCAGCCAGCCCAAGATCATTTTGTTAATTGGAAAACCAGGTCATTCTATGACCAAGAAATGAGTCTTGTAATAGCCTTCTTGCACAGCCTCAACTCTAGCTGAAAGAAGAGTACACCATGGCTTTCATATATTAAGACACTGGAAAGAGTCCTCAGGTTAAGTAATATATATCCACAGGTGCATAGCAAAGTTAACTGTGGCAATAATCACCTATGGAATGCTTCTTGACTAGCAAAGTATACACATACACCAATGCGCACGTACAAACACATACACCCAGACACAGACATTCCTTGCAGACTCACTAATGTTTAAGTCACATGCCCTGGTCTGACTTGGCATTCCATTTAAAAGGTAGAACCTCTGCTGTGGGCTCCCTAAATCCTCTGCTTTCTGGAACAGCTGTTACCTCTGTGTGACTTTTGGTAACAGCCTCAGACACAGCATTGAGAACCGATTCAAAGTGAAAGTGATCACTGTTTTAATATTGGAGCCATTTTTAAAGACTATATGGACTTTAAGAAATTTTTAATTAAGGAAACATGGATTTTTTTGAAACAATATAAAGCTTTTTATGATCAGTATATACTTTTTGCCTACATATATTTTACAGAATGACTACGACAAAATTTCTTCTCTCCTATCTTTTCATAGACATATTTATCTCATGAGAGCTATGAAAAAACTTCCATGAGTGGTGAGCACACAATGTGATATATAGATGATATGTTATAGAAATGTACACTTGAAACCTACGTAATTTTACTAACCATTGTCACCCCAATAAACTTTAATTTAAAAAATGTAAAAAATAAGAAACTGTTCCCAACAAATACATCATTCCTTAATATTATGCAAAAATAACAGGATTTTACTTGTGTTGCGTAAACATAAAAATACATGTTTCACAATAGCAAATTTGATGTGCATAGTAAGGCACCAAGACTTCCCTTAAAATTGATATTAGGAGATGAGTGTCACCTGTATGCACATCTTTTACATTTATAATAAAAATGTCTCTCATTTTTGTCTTATATCTGATACAAAAGTTAATTATATGGAGCACATGTAAACCTTGAGTAAACTTGTATACCTAGTAAAATTTGTAAACCTTGGATAAAGTCCCGATTTTTATTGGGACTTTTCCTTAATTTTAATAGTAGCTATCATATATATATATATATATATAATTCAATGAAATAGTTTAAAAAGTCAATAGAAAGACATTGTAAAACAGTGGTGATCAAAAGAGTCTAAAATATTCTTAGTAAACTTCAACAGCTTATAAGCCACAGACAAGTAACATAATGGAGAAGTTATGAAAGCCTATAGCCTGGGCATGGCTTCTTTCCTGTATGAGCAATAGAACAAAAACAAGAATTGGCCAAAGAGGGAACTCCATGACATATCATTAGAAACCTTCTTCCACGTTTGTTTGATATTTTGTTTGTTCATCCATTCTTCTATTTATTTCATTAACATTTGGGTCCTATTATGATGACAAACCCCAAGTAAATTTTAGTTAATATAATTTATTCTTACAACATATCCATTAAAACAAAAACTTGATCATCCATTCTGTGCCTGGTACTGGATTAAAAGCTGTATTTATTTTCACAACCGTACGAAGTATTATTTTTCCTGTTTAACACGTTAGGAAATTGACAATAAGAGTGGCAGAATTACTCCCAAGATAAAACTACAGAATGTTGGAGTCAGAATTTTTACTTCCATTCAATGGTTTCTTTTTCCCCACTGCTTTAAAGTCTACCTAACATCTGAGATTGTGAGAGAAGAAGAAGGAGAAGATAGAGGAGCAACTTATGAATTCAGCATTATGTTTCTTCTTGAAATACTTGTGTATTCACAGCTTTTACTAATAACTCCTTCATTCAACTATTCCCTGCCTGAGTTCTGTAGAAAATTTGGAATGAGGTACCAGCGTGATGGCCCAGCATTCTCAGGACCATGGGCATGAGATGGACAGAAAGGAATCAGGTCAACTCCACAATGCTCCACAAAATCAAAGCCAGAACTGATCTCTAATCTGTAATAAGTCCAGTGATATGATGGTATTTTTTTTTCTGTGAGAGAAAAATCAGTATAAATACATACCTTTAAAGTCCAAAAGCTTTTTAATCTATTTCTTCCTATAACTTCTCAGACCTCTGAATATACTTGATATTTTCTTAAATTGCTCTTCTTGAATATATTTTAACAGTCTAGCTCTTCTCATCATCAAATCACATGCTTCACAGCCCATAGCGAGTTACTCACAAGGTACTGAGACTGCACAGCCCTTAATTCTCCTACTTCATCCTATTTATATATCCAGTTCCATTAAAAATATAAATAGGTTTGACATTTTTGAACATGAAAGAGACATGTCCGCAGCTAAAGAGCCAAGTTTTTGAGCTTATTTTTTATAACTTTATCTCATTTAATCCTCAAAAACATCTATGTGAGCAGGTGTTATTATCCTTTTTAATATTTCTTTAAAGATAAGAAAATCACATCTCTGATATCCATATATTCTAATCACTCACCTGTAACTGGGGAATGATTTTAAGATAGTAAGTGTATTTTTTTTAAATCTAGGAGGATAACCATGTATGTGATGGGTCCTTATATAACGTATACATATTCAACATACACGATTCTATGAATTCAGATTTACCAAGCAATAACTCTGTTTTTATGAGACGAGGGCCATTTGCAATGTTCAAGGCAGCATGATTCTTTTTTTATATCCTTTCAGTGTGAGGTGGACATAGCCAATGAAAGAGACTGCAAACCACAGCATTAGTTATATATGTTTCCATTTGGACATACAAAGTACGTGGACCAACTGTTTTGAAATCCACCATTCTCTTTAACTTTCACTTCAGATTCAGCCTTATCATATTATATTATTATAGTCATTTCAAAGTAGATGCTCCCGAGCAGAGGTAAATGGGAGTTTTGATAGGGTCAAGGAAGAAATAAGAGAATTTTTATAAAGAGGCATAGTTTAGGCAATTGCAGGAGCAAAGGGAAGATTGGAATAACCATTATGTGTCTTCAAGTCTCTATCTGTATAAAGATTCTCCTTGACTTATGATGGGGTTACATTCTATAAACCCATAAGTTGAAAATACTGTAAGTCAAACATGCATCAAACACACCTAACCTATCAAGCATCGTAGCTTAGCCTGGCCTACGTTAAATGTGCTTAGAACACTTACATTACCATACAGCGGGACAAAATAATCTACCACAAAGCCTATTTTATAATAAAGTGTTAGATATCACTTGTCATGTATTATGCCTATCGCTATTGCACCATAATAAAGTAAAACAATTTGAAGTCGAAATGTCATAAGTCAGGGACTGCATAGCAAAATTTGCTAAAGAAACTCTGTTATGCAAAAAAATGTTCCTATAATAGAACAATCTCTATCTCAAACGCCTTTCCTTCCACCTGACAGCAAATTTAATCTAGTTACTTCCAGGTGAATTGGCAATAATTCATTGTTTTGCTTTGGTTGGCTTTATTCCCCCTCAGGCATTTGAGGTTTCTGTTCAACCATTTTAGTGATTTTTTTCTCTCCACCCTTTTCCCCAGGGTTGGCCATGGGTTATGGAGTGGCAGGGCGTGTGGGAGCTGGGGATTGATCTGTAGAGAAAGAGATGCGACTGGAGGGGACCTTACTCTAATGCCCCTGTGTTGATGGGGAAAATGTATCTTCTCTCTTAGACATTTCCACGCCCCTCTTGGATGGCACAGAAAATTTCGGGATGCTTTCTGTGATCACAGATATTCTTTGCTCTTTGTCACTCTTTCTTTAAACCTGGCCTGCCATCATAATACTCCACAAATATCATGCCACCCAAGAATGAAAAAAATGTACTGTAAACCTGCTTCTTCCTTCGATTTTACCCAAAGAGTGAATCACAATTCACTGTTCTTGGATCACCCCAAACCTGTCTGAGATTTTCATCGCCCTGGCATGAGATGACACCAGGCTTGCTTTCAGGAACTCTGTGTTCAGCTCCCACAACCTCTATCTAATCTTTGAAGAGAGGGTAGTTTGAATCTTCTTTTATCTGTTTCGAATCTATCATTTAGCGTACACATTTTCTGCCCAGTTTCTGTCAGGCTTAGCTTTTTGCGTTGCAAAATACCTGGCTCTTGAAAATAAAATGACTTGATGCTGAAGATTTTCTCTGCTATGGGTTTCAAAAAACTGTGGCAACTCAGATGCCACATTTGATCTGATGAATGACACTAGTTCAGCGAGTAAAGGAAGAGTATCTATGGAGCAAAGAAACCAGGAAAAATACAATTGGCTATTGGCAAAATGTATTCTATGCCATGTATGTGCACATGCACTATTAGAGTTCATAGCAAAATTTGTTCCACTACAAACATAGGTCTCTTCTTTACAACTACACACAAATTTATTTCATGAAAACAATATTCCTATGAAATGCTGGGAAAATAGTTATAGTATCTCCAACAGTCAAAATGGTGATAATTTATTGAAATATATTAATTATATTTATTGGTTTTAATATTTCGATAAATATTGATCTTGATGGGAAAAGACCCATTGTCTTTCAATTCAGTACTTATTCATTTTAATTTTATAGCAAAATAATGAAAGGAAAATAAAGATCATGGTGGTTAAAACAAATCTATATGTGAATATATATATGAAAACCCTTTAAGGGGTACTATTCAAGTTACTTCCAGCTCAGTCTTCTGAAGGCAAACAATATCTAGCTTTTGGATGCTTTCATGGCATTTTGAATTCTAGTAGAGCTGCATGAACGATGCACTTCTGGATGTCTTGGCATTACCTAGATATCTGGAGAGGTTGGCTGTCACAGGTTGATCTTGTACTTCCTCCTTGTCATCTCCTGGATGCCTGAAGAAACCAGACCATTCAATAGGCACCAGCATGCATTAGGCTTACCATGCCCAAATCCCATGTTATTTTCAGTCAAATGATGCTTTAATTTATGGCCGCTTTAAGGAAATGAATCTCTGAAAAACTTGAATTAAATTTTTTATTTATTTACTTTGTTTTTCTGTCTGTCTGTCTATCACAGCCTTGGAGTTAACTTAAAACATCCCTTATTTGGTAGTAGAACATCTTCTCATTCACAGCTGAGAATACAGATTTACTCTGAAGGAATGTAACCGTGAGCTGTTGACCTGACCCATTATCCCCTGAGTGCCCAAAATGCTACCAGGTACCACTACTAAGATATAGATTTATCTTTTTTGTGTGTTCTTTTCCTGAGAGAATCATATTTACATGTAGTGCGACAAAAAGGAAGTAATTTCTTAGTTAGAAAAGCACTTCAGAAATCTAAATGTTTCCTCAGAATAGTTGCTAGGAAATTAACCATTTTATGTTAATCAGTTTGCAGCTTTCTAGGCACTGCTTGGTTAAAATTTTCAATGACTCCCTGCCAGTAAATGAGCAAATAACTATCCCTTAAGTGCCCTAATTACAGAGGTGAATAAATTTTGATGCTGAAGTTGCTACCAGTAGTCAAAACTTTATCTGCCTCATTTTTTCCTTATAAGTCATGTGATATCATGTTATATTTCACAGTGGGTCTGTCGCTGATTGTTCTATAACTTCTAGTATAATGAATGCTCTAGGAAGACATCTCACATTCTCTGCCTTGTGATTTTAAGTTCCACTTGGCATGCCATAAACAGGGCATGTAGATTGAAGTCCAAAGTCATTAGTCTGGCATTTATACCATTAGCAATAATTCCCCAGTTACTTTTCCAATCTCCTCTTACCCCAAGACCTGTTAAACTTTTTATAGATCCTCAAACATACATGCCTTTGCTAATGTTGCTGCTTCTTTCTTAACCATTTTGATGTGTTTACCAGACAACTTCCTATCCACCTCTTCTACATGATATAGTAACTGGTTTCTTGCAAAGTCTTTTGATATGCGTCACCTGATATCCTTCATTTCTCCAGTGAGGCTTCCATCTGCTACATGTTACCACAACTTCTATATTTCCCTTCTTATAATACTCATCACACATTATTTTAATGTGTTGGTGTGTCTGTCTCCCATAGATTATTAGCTCCAAAAGTTGGAGACCATTGTTTTCTACTACTGGATCCATAGTACCTAGAGCAGAGCTTACTACGTAAGAAACCAGAAATATCTTTAAACGGATGCACAAATGACAAATAAATGAATACTCACAACAACCCTTGAAGTGGGATTGTATTATATGATAGATACCTCGTATAGGGGAACTGAGCTTGGAAACCATGAGTGCTTAATACATAGTAATATTCTTGTAAGAGCCTGGCTGAGATCTTATTCATCTGATGTGTTCCAAAATATTCTTGTTATCTAGAGCCATATGGTAAATGATGTATGTGTCTTGTTTTTGTTTTTTTTTTTATTGGGGAATTGGGGGGATGGGAACAGTGCTGGGGAGTTGGGGGAAGGGGAACAGACAAGTTGCTGTCGTTTTGTTCTTCAATCTAGTTGTGGAGGATGTTGCTTCACTGGCCCAAGTTGGCACCATCATTGTGCTCTTCTCTGGCGAGGCAGATCAGTCGCCGGCTTCTGGACGGCCGCTCACTGCGGCTGCTGGCCGCTCACGCTGGCTGCTGGCCACACACGGTAGCCCATGGCAACCCACTGCCACAGGGACTGCAGCCCACGCCGTCGCCGGCAACTCATGGCAGCCCAGCTCCAGGTTGAGCTGTTGTTCAGCATCTCAGCTGCGGAGGGCAGTGTCACTGGCCCTCATATGTGGGATCCGAACCGGGGCCCTCTGGCATCCCAAGCGAGTTCTTAACCATCGCGCCACTCGGCCGGCCCATATGTGTCTTGTTTTTATCACCCGACATTCCCCCTGAAAATGTTTAAACCTTTGACTGATGAAATCATACACAGCAAAGATAAAGGCAGTGTCTACAACTTGAGGTTAACAACATTGTTATAAAAATTCTCAGCACTACCTTTCACCCTGTTACTTGTTTTACCCTGAAGTTGTCTAGCTTTGTCCTGACATTTCCCCTAAAATATTCCTGATGTCTTTTCTTTAAAGCGAATTAAATTACCATTGGGGTCTTTATACTAATGGCATTGGCATTTATTCGGATTTTCAAAGTAGATATTCTTTTGATTCTTTTTTTTTTAGTTAAATGTATTGGGGTGACATTGGTCAGTATTCTTTTGATTATTTTTTTAATTGGGGAATTGGGGCAGGGCTACAATGTTGGGGAATTGGGGAAGGGGAACAGTCAAGTTGTTGTCCTTCAGTCTTAGTTGTGGAGGGTGCAGCAAGCTCAGCTCCAAGTCCAGTCGCGCTGCTGAGCTCAAGGTGCTGTGTTCAATTAGTTGCAGATGGGCATAGCCACCATCCCATGTGGGACTCTAACTGGCAGCCTTGTTGTTAAGAGTGCACGCTCTATCCCCTGAGCCACCCAGGAGGCAGCTCAGCTCAAGATGCCGAGTTCAGTGTTTAGTTGCAGGCAGGCATAGCCCACCATCTCAAACAGTCAGTCTGGTTGTTAGGAGCATGTGCTCTCACCAGCTGAGCCATCCTGCCACCTGTTGGCAGTTCAGTGGCAGCTCAGCTTGGGCGCAGCTCACTGGCCCATGTGGGAATCAAACCAGCGACCCTGTTGCTCAGCGCTCACACTCTTGAGCAAGCTCTTAACCAACTGAGCCACTCAGCTGGCCCCTTTTGATTCTTAATAATAGTGGTACTCGCTCAAAAGTCCTTGCTGGTTTTCCTTAAGATTAAAGAATTAAACTGCTAAATTTTTGCAGCTGCTTTGTGTGGCCTTAGCAAAGTCGAAATATGTGAAAAACTTTTAAAAGAATTATCCAAACTGAAACATTGTCTCTTAATTAGGCAGAGAGAAAATAATAGTGCTTAAGAAAATTAGGAAAGGAATAAAATCTATGTATTCCTGAAGTCCATCTAAGCACTGCCATGACTGTCTGCCAAGACCCTATCATATGACCAGCAGATACCCATATTCTTTCATCCCTGGGCATCCTGTAAGCAGAGTCTGCCAGAGATGCTGATATAAGCTAAATGAATTCAATCATATTATTTTCATGCCACTCTCGGCTAAATAGGAGCTATTTCAAATTCATATTTTAGTTTTGGCTCACCTTAGGGAATCACTGAACTCTTTCAGACCTAGATTTCTTTCTAATCTTAAAGGTTCCCGTACCAAATCGGTAAAAACATTTACGTTTTAAGTCATCATGAAAAGTTTCTGATCGAACAAAATGTAAACCAAGTCTGTGAAATTTATGTCAACCTTGATTAAAAGGAAAAATCTCCCTTACTTAAATAGGTATCTCAATCTCTTGACACAACCGGATTTAGTAGGTGTATACAGTCCCTGTTAAACCTCTAAACAATGCAAAAGAAAGTTTATTTCACATTCTAATGAAAATATTTCAATTCCCCTTGTGTATATCAATTATATGGTGAAAAGTGATCTCATTGATGATACTGGTTAGTTTCAGAATACTATGATGCCTATTGTGTCACCTGACAGACTTTATTTTTTCTGAAAATATTTATTGAATGTGAGATATGGATCTTTTTCTTAAGTCAGGACCTCACTTATAATTCAAGATAGGAAATGATAATATTATGACAATTTTGAATGAGTAGTTAATACCTTTCATTGGGTGAAGTTTGCGGTATTGGAGATGGGAATACATCAAATTTAGATCTATATCTGTTATTCAAAATTGATAAATACATAACATCATTTTCTCACATAGCTACTAAGATTCCCACATTATATCTCCTGAACATGCTAGATAGCAAAATTCCCTACACACCTTTACTTATGGAGAAGAATAAGACATAGTATACAAACTGGCGATAATCTTTTTAATATTAATTGAGTGTTTACTAGGCGCTCTTAGTGATTTGCATCCACTATCTCATTAAATTTTCACTTCATTTCTAGGAGGTCTATATTTTTATCACCTCGTTTACAGATGAAACATTGAATCTCGGAAAGTGTATATTTTGATGAAGAGTTAGTATACCCATTGGGTCACAATAGAAAACAGACAGCACACTCAAAATAACACAATTTGAGGAGACTTTATTGACACAGGGGCTGTTTGAAAAGGTATGCAGCAGGCCAGTGCAGAAACACAGAGCCAGTCGAGTTAACAGCCCTGGTCCTTAAACAATCATGGCCTGTAGGAGCTTCTGAATGATGAAGAGCATTGGACTGGCATTCAGAGTTCGTCTCAGCACAGTTCTTAACTCTCCTCCACTGTGGGCTCTCCTTTGCTTTATATGCCTTTGTTTTCTCATCTATAAATAGAAAGGGTTGAAAGAGATGATCTGAAAGGTCAGTTCCTTCTTTTTTTAATATCCTCTGATTCTATCTTTATGTAGCAAAATGATGTAAAAGCTTAGTCTCTCATTTTTTTGGTAACATCCTTTGATTCTGTGTTCAAAGAGTGAATTGATGGCACAAGGAGACCTGTTCCTCCATGACTGGATGGACCCCTCAGCACTCGTGGATAGCTGAGCCATGTATGGAGTTATTGGGCTGTCACCATTGTGTGTCTTTGCAAAAATACAGTCAGAAGTATTTATTTTGTGGTTCCTATAGCGAAACCATTGAAGTGGGTTTCTAGACTCTGATTTTGAAAATGAAAAACAAATTCTGATTTGTCACATACATCACAGTTATGAAAAGCAAATTGTCTGCTGCTCATAGAAGTAACACTTTTACTTTTGCCAGGGAATAATGCCCACAGTATTACACTGGTGAGAAAGAGTATGAATTCAAATGCTCAGCATATTTAGAAGGCAAAATGAAAGGTGATCTTGAGAATTAGTTTTGATTTTAACTGAAGGACATGGTCCGTACAAATATTTTTTCATATGTTTTGTTTTGGGTTTGGCTCCCTCTTTTAGTTTATTCTCCAAAATGTGTTATCTTTTGATTATTGAAAAACAAAAAAAGGGAGGCAGAATCCATCATTTGTGAAGAGGGATTAAAAATGTCTTTCATTTGTGAGATGTTGCTTTAGATTTCAGAAACCACATACGTACAGGCTATCACTTTGAGCATTTAGAACAACACACATGTGTTATTGCATTAACTTATTTCCCTGTAAATTTTTAGTCTTTTTATTTTCATGAATCATTAGCAACTCAGCTCAAAGGAAGCAGGAAAGGGACAAAGAGAAGCAGCCGTGAACCCAAAAAGTAAATTGTCTGCAGGTAAAAGACCCAGTGCACAATTGTAAACCATGTTACAATAAACAAATGGCTGTGGGTTGCAAAAAAAGAGTTTGGGTATCTGATAATTTCATTTGGCACCAAAAACAGAAAGAATAGAGTTTAGTGTTGCTACAACTGCTGAAAATATATGCAGAAGGAACTAACTCACTCTTGGTCAAAATTATATGTTATGTTTATGATTATAATTTTTATCAGTGGTCTGAAGATGATGGCAATTTTTGCCATTTATAAATTATATCTGTTAAATGAAAGGTAAGGCAACTGTTCGGTTCACAGTCCTCATGACTAATGGTAAATTAGCTCCTTTCTTTGAGGTTATTATTTCTTCGACCAGAATTGCCATTCTCTGTCACAGAAGGGCTCTTTACAATTCCAAGGAAGTCTGAAAAAAGGAACTGTAAGTTCTCTTTTACCACAATACATACATGTCTTTTCAGGTTAGTATTTTGAACTTTATGAAATATTGGAAAATTAGGGAAAAGTCATTATTTTTGTCTAAGTGACATATATGGTTGTGATTCCCAGCTACTGTTTGTTCCTAGATGACCTTTTAATATACAGGTTCAATTCAAGAAATACACAAGTGCTATAGTGAACCCAGGATAGATTAATATGTTGTTGTGTATTATGGAGAGTATGTTTGTTGGGAACATTTAATTAAGCATTTGCATAGAATAATATGGTATTTTAATTCATATTAAATGTCTTTAATATGGTATTTTAATTCATATTCATGAATAAGCCAACACTTGAGACATGAAGCAATCGAATATTTACCAGGGCATTTTGGATGGTTTCCTAAGAGATTTCAAGCTTGAAAAGGATTGTTAGTCAAAATGAGTTGCCTTTTTTAAGCTGGGCAGCCCAAAATTTTGATGGAATTGGTGTTATATGCATTATGTGATTTGAGAGATACTTAAAGGGACCTTTTGTAATGAGTGCTAAACCTACAATGGCATTATTATTTGTTTTTGCAGAATTTGAATTTCTAACATTGGAATCATTTCTTAGGTTTGAAAAAATAAGGGTAATTATTTCATCTTGAGAAGAATGCCTAGATATAGGTTGGCTGATGTTACCAGGTAGTGATATGACCTGTGGCTCAAGAATCTCCCCCCATTAGTGAAAATAATTGGTTAGGTTAGTTATTAAATTGGAGGGCACAGGGATAATAGCTGAGTGAAAGAATAATGTCAGTTAGATTTGGAGTTAAAAAGTGTAAGCGTTCGCAGCCTGGAACTGTCAGAGAAGATCAATTGGCACTGGACCAGTTTTAGGAACTTGAAAGATTGATGCTAGCCTGAAGGTGCTTAGTGGTAGTGCCAGAAAGGGGAAACCCAATATTATGGCCTCTAAAAATAATAATAATAAGCAGAAGACAGGATGAATACATGGGAGGGAAAAGTTTGCATATAGGACCCTAACATATCATCTCATTCAGAATAGCAGTTGATGATACATGACCACTTAAAACAAGGAGGATGTTATACTACTACTGGTGCTCCCGTTAATGAGGTCAGAATGTGATAGAGCAAATGTTAAAACTGCCAGTACAAAGGTCAGTGTTGGAATTCCAGATGGGAAGGGAGTGTTGCTTTCTCTTCCAATTAGTAAGAAATACAGAAATAAAGGGAGAAAGTATTAGAGAAAAATTACTCTGAATACAATTCGAATTTGGGGAGACTCATTGGGGCAGTCATCAAATTCTGTAAAATTTGACAATAGTCTACACAAACATAGAGTAATAGTTCTTTTGTATATTTTACTTTTTGGAATAATTAAAAGAAAGGCCATTGAGCATATTTGTCTTAGAGGAATGAGGGCAATTGGCAGAAAAATAAGATGATAAAATGATGACTGGATAGAAGGAACAAAAGATTAGGAGCCAGGATCTGTGGTCCCTTTGTTTGTCACTTTTATTGACTAGTTGTGGCATCATATTTTATGTCTTAAATGAATCTTGTGAGTCAAAATAACGTGCATCTTCCTTGTCTCATTGGTTTTGTGGGAATTTTCTAATACTAAGATGAAATGAACTTTGAATTGGATAAAATAGCCTCCTCATTTAAATAGTATTCTCATAGTATTATTGATGATAGGATGTGCAGGTAGAAATTTAAAATGGATTTCTGATGTAAGAGGCCTTTAAAATGAGGAAACAGTCCCTGTGATTTTAGAACTTAAGTATATGTTGCTATCCATTATTAATAAGCTGTTTCACATGTTTCTTTACATTCTTCATGGCTACAGTGTAATGTTATCAAAGGCATGAGTATTTTTTTTTAATTTCAAAACTAATCCTCTAAGTGCCAAAGTATATCATGAGTGTTCAACATATACCAATTTGATTAATGTTTAAACACCAATTTTTACAAGGGAATTGAAGAATGGATGTTCTAAGACTTAATTTGGACAAACCAGGAAGAAACAATTTATACAGAAGAAAGATTATCAGCATCTTGATTAAAGCAGTAATTATATGGGCAAAGTGAAAGAACATTAATTCATACAACTAACACTTATTTAACATTAACATATAATGATATAGGTAAATTGAATTAAAAGGATAGAAAAAGATATACTTGTATACATTAATTAGAAGAAAGGAATGGCTAAATTTTATCAGGTAAAATCGACTTCAGAACAAAGAAAATTACAAGAGACAGAGATGATTTTTTGTAATGACAAAAAGGGTCACTTCACCAAGAAGAGGTGTTAATCCTAAATATGTATGCACCAAACAACAGAGCTAAAAAAATATGTGAAGTAAAAACTGAAAGAACTGGAAAGAGTAATAAACACATCCACAATTATAGTTGCAGACTTCAAACCCCTCTTTTAATAATTGATAAAACAACTAGACAGAAAATTACCAAGAATATAGAAGAACTTTACAGCACCATTAACAACTGGATCTATTTGATGTTGACAAGAACACAAAACAACTGCAGAATACAATACAAAATCTTTTTTAAGAGCCCATAAAATATATACCAAGATAAACCCTATCCTGGGCCACAAAAAAACAAAACAAAAAAAACCTCAACAATTTTTTATATTGAAATCATACACAATGTGTTCTCTCACAACAGTGTAATCAAACTATGTATCAATATCAGAAAGACAACAGAAAAATCTCCAAATACTTTACTTTGAAACTAAGCAGTGACTTCTAAATAATCCATGAATCAAAAAGTAAGCCTTGGGCTGGCTGAGTGGCTTGTTGGTTAAGAGTTAGCTTGGGAGTGCGAGCTCTAAGCAGCAGGGCCGCTGGTTCAGATCCCACATGGGCCAGTGACGCTGCGCCCTCTACAGCTAAGATGATGAACAACAGCTCGACCTGGAGCTGGGCTGCCATGAGTCTCCAGCAACAGTGTAGGCTGCAGTCAGCTGCCGTAAGCTACCGTGAGTGGCCTGCAGTTGTGAGCTGCCATGAGCTGCCGTGAGCCACTGTAAGTGGCCATCCAGTGCCGGTGACCCATCTACCTCAGCTGGGAAGAATGCAATGTTCACAGTACCAACATCGGTCAGTGAAGCAATGTCCTCCACAACTAGACTGAAGAACAAAACTTGTCTGTTCCCCTCCCCCAATTCCCCAATAAAATCTTGAAAAAAAATTAAAAACGTGAGTCTCAAGAGAAATTTGAAAAAATACATTGAACTGAGTGAAAAATGATAATATGTAATTAAAAATTGTCTAGGATTCAGCCAAAGCTGTGCTGTAGAGGAAATTTATAGCATTAAAATGACATATTAGCAAAGTAGGAAAGTCTCAAATCAATAATCTAAACTCCCACATCAAGAAACTAGAAAAAAGAGTAGTAACATAAACTCAAAACAAGTACAAAGAAAGAAATATAAAATAAGAATAGAAAATGATGACAATGAAAACACAAAAAATAGAGAAAAATCAACAAAACAAAAAATAATTCAGATAAATAAGTAAAAAAACCTGATAAACCTCTAGCAAGTAACAAATAATCACACAAATTATCAATATCAGGAATATCACTAAAGATGCTGATACAGGAAGATGAGGGAATACTCTACACTCATAAATTTGACAATTAATATGAAATACACTCACTTCTGAAATAATCTTGACAAATCAGTAATTTGTCAATTCCTAATTATCAAACAATCTTGATAAAATAGGAATCACTACATCTGACTTACAGATTTTTTATATACTGATATTAATCAAGATTGTTTGGTGTTTATGGAAGGATAGAATAGCAAATGAAAAAAAATCCACAATTGATTTTTACAAACTTGGGAAAGCAATTCAATGGAATAGGATAGACTTTTCAACAAATGGTACTAGAGCCATTGGCTAGCCATAGGCCAAAAAGAGTAAGCATCATACTATCATACTTTATTAAACAATTACTTTAAAATGAATCATATATTTAAATGTAAAACCATAAAACATTTAGAATAATACATAGGAGGAGGTCTTTGGAATCTTGGGCTTGTTGAAAAGTTCTTAATCATGCTATGAAAAGCATGATTCATACATTTCAAATATTGATAAATTTGACTTCATCGAATACCAAAAAAATTGACTCTGTGAAAGACTGTGTTGTGAAGATGAAAATACAAACTCCAGACATGGAAAAACATATATGCAAAACACATATCTGATTAAAAAAACAACTTTTAGCTAGCCTATATAATGAACTCTCATAACTTAGCAGGAAAAACAAACAATACAATTTAAAATGGGCAAAAGGCGCAAAGCGACATTTCACTGAAGAGGATATATGGATGGTTAAGTTAACACACGAAAATATGCTTAACATCACTAACCATCAGGGAAATGCATAAGACCTCAGTGAGATATCACTACACACTTACAATAAGATTATATATATATATATATATATATATATATATATATATATATATATATATATATACATACACACACACACACACGCGCGCACACACACACACGTATAATAATTATTATTTTTAATGACAGCACCAAATGCTGGCAGAGGATGCAAACAAAATCTCTCTCTCACACATTGCTGGTGGAAATGTAAAAAGGTACAGACACTTTGGAAAATACTTTGGCAGTTTCATTAAAAGGAAAACTAAACATGCAAATACTATATAATCCAGCAATTGCACTCTTGGTCATTTATCTTAGAGAAATGAATTTACATGTCCATGTTAAAAAAACAACAAAAAAACAACAACTGTCCATGATTGTCAATAGCAACTTTATTTGTATTAATAATAGCTCCAAACTGAAAACAACTCAAATGTGCTACAATAAATGAATGTTCAAACTATATATATATATATATATATATATATATATATATATGCATTCCATGAAATATTACTGAGTGATGAAAAGTAATAAACTATTGATAGATATAACTTGGATGGATGTAGTGCACTATGCTGACTGGGAGAAAAAAGCCAATCTAAAACAGTTACACACTCTGTGATTCCATTTATATAATATTACAAAATTACAAAATATGGAGATGGAAAACAGTTTGCCAGGGGTTAGGGATTTTGTGGAGATGGGGTAGGTGTGGCTGCAAAGGGCTAGTGAAGAGAAGATTTCTGTGATAATCGAAATTTTATATCTAGATTGCAGTGGTGGTTACACAAATCCACAAGTGTGGTAAAATGAGATAGATCTATACATATACATTGTACTAATGTTTATTTCCTGGTTTTGAAACTATATTCTATTTAAGAAGTAACTCTTGGGGAAACTGGGTAATGGGTATGGGGAACCTGTCTGAATTATCTTTGTAACATCTTGTGAATTTATAATTATTTCAATAATAATGGTATAAAGTTCTGTTTTATACATTGCTAAATTTTATTTGTTAAATTTTGTTAAGAGGGCAGGCCGAGTGGCTCAGTTGGTTAAGAGCTTGCTCAAGAGTGCGAGCTCTGAGCAACAGCAGTTCGAGTCCCAGCCCGAGCTGAGCTGCCACTGAACTGCCAACAGGTGGCAGGATGGCTCAGCAAAAAAAAAAAATTTGTTAATAATTTTTGCATCTGTATTCATTAGGGATATTGATGTGTAGTTTTCCTTTTTCCCCCCTGTGCTTTTCTAGCTTTGGATGTCAAAGTAATGCCAAGTAAAATGATTTGGGAAATAATTCCTCTTCTTTCTTGCAAAGAGTGTGTAAAATTGGTATTAATTCTTTAAATGTTTGGTAGATTTCTCCAGTGAAACCATCTGGGCCTGAGATACTTTTCCTGTAGCTTTTAAATTATGCATTTGATTTCTCTAATGTCCACAGGACTATCCATGTTGTCTCTTTCATCTTGGTGAGGTTTGGTAGCTTCTGGTTTTCAAGGAATTGTTCTATTTCTTTTAAGTTGTGGAATTCATGAGCATAAAATTATTCTTTGTATTCTCTTAGTAGTCTTTTAATGGCTTCAAGATCTAAAGTGATATCTGCTGTTCCATTCCTATTTCTGATTTCTGTCTTCTCTCATTTTATGTTTGTCACTGTTGCTAGAAGTTTATAAATTGAATGTTTTTTCAAAGGATCATCTTTTTGTTACACTGATTGTGTGGTTTTCGGGTTTTCATTATCATTTATTTCTGACTTATCTTTATCATTCCTTCCATTTTCTTTCTTTGGATTTATGTTCTCTTCTTTTTCTAACTTCCTTAGAAGGCAAAAACTAGGAGAGTGGCAGATGTGGCAATAAAAGGGTAGCACGAGGGATTCCTGTAATGGAACTGTTTGGATTCTTGACTGTGGCAGTTCTCACGTGAAATACACATGTGATACAATTTCCTTGAACAAAACACACACAGAGAGGGAACAAGAGAGAAAGAGAAAGAGGGGTGGAGAAAAATGAGTGCATGTAAAACTGGTTAAATCTGAATAAGGTTGTCTTGCTCTCGATTTCCCATTCGTGATATTATATTATAGGTATGCAGGATGTTACCATTGGAGAAAGCTGGGTGAAGAGTATGCAGGACTTTTTAGTATGATTTCTTACAATTTCATGTGAATCTATAATCATTTAAAACAGAAAGTTGTAAAAAAAAATGAAGGCAAAATAAAGATGGTCTCAGTCATCCAAAAGCTGAGATAATTTATTACCAGTAGTTTTACACCAGTGTAGAGTCTAAAGAACATTTTGCAGGCTGAAGAAAGATTATTCTGGATAGGAATAAAAACAGACATGCAAAAATGAAGAAACTTCTCCAATAATGGTAAAAAAATGGATGAATAGATAAGATAATTGAAGGTTTACAGCAACAATACTAACAGTGAATTGTGTGGTATCTGCCATACATAGTACAAATTTTTCATTTCCTTTCTCTATGATTTTAGGCAATTAAACATTATTAGCAGTATGTGAGATTTTGTCACAATTTATAATCATAGTATTTTTATATCACATGATGACACCTGTTGCAAATGTCTTCTTATATTGCTTAGATTATTATGCTAAGCAAAATAATTCAGAAAGAAAAAGTCCAGAGCCGTATGATTTCACTGATACGAGGGAAATAAAACTAAAAACAACAAAGGAACAAGACAAAAAATTGAAGAAACAAAAACTCATAGACACAGACAGCAGTTTAGTGGTTACCAGAGGGTAAGGGGGGTGGGGGGAGGTAGAAGAGGGTAAAAGGGGATCAAATATGTGGTGCTGGAAGGAGAACTGACTCTGGGTGGTGAACACACAATGTGATATATAGGTGATGGATTACAGAATTGTACACTTGAAACCTGTGTAATTTTACTAACCATTGTCACCCCAATAAATTTTAGTTAAAAAAGATTTATTTGGAAATTGTCCAGAATGTTAGGTATGTTTAATATAACAATTGAGCTTTGAATATATGGTCAGGAAAGTTAAATTAAGCCCTAAAATAGAAAAACAAAACCTTGCCTACAAAGCCTCCTTTACCTATCATCCTATATTGATCCATTCACTCTTCAGCCAATTCTAACTTGCCTTCTACCCTTACTCCCCTGAAGTCGTTCACATTCAGCTCATTATGTTCTTTATGTTCCTCAACCAAGAACTTCTTTGTTATCTTCTTAGTGCATCTCCCAAGCATATTTGACACACTTGACAATTTCTTCTTTCCTTCAACTCCCTATCCCCTTAACTTTTGGAATGTCACACTGTTAATTATGTGTTTTCTCCCCCATTGGCTATTCCTTCTCAGTATCCTGATAGCTTCATTCTCTTTCATCCAATCATGAATTGTTAGAGTTTCTTGGGTTGCCGTCCTCGGCTCTTGTCTCTTTTTATGGCTTACTCCAAGTCTTATTCAAATGTATGGCTATGTTCACTATGAAATGCTGGCAAATCTGAAGTGTTGATGAATTCTGAAATTCAGACCTAACATCTGTGTCCTCCTTGATGTCTTTGCTTGAATATCTCCCAAGAATCTAAACAGAAACAAAACTGAAGTGATCTTCCCCTTTCCAACCTGGCTTTTCTACAACATACTGCCATCACTCACTCAATTGCTCAAGCTGAAAATGTAGAAGTAAATGTTTACCTCTTCATATTCCTAAACTCTCCTCAGTTTCCAATCATGATGTTCTATCAGTTCTCCCTTTTAAATATCTCTGAAAGCTTACTTTTCTATCACTTTTGCTAGCTATCTAGTCAAATTATCTTATGTGATATACTGAAATTGCCTCTTAACTTGCCTCTGGACCTCTAGAATTATCCCCCACCCCATTTTTATCTATTCTTTGGATACATTCAGGTTTATATATTTGACATGCAATATGATCATGTAACTCATTTACTTAATACCTTCCAGTGGCTTTTCAATGTCCTTAAGATAAATTCCAGGATCTTTAACATGGCTGACAAAGAAGCCCACATGATCTAAACCCCACCTGTCTTGAGATCCTCATCCTGTTCATCATGCTTCAGTCTTCCTGTCATTCACCATGCTCCAGTCATCATGGACACTTTTTCCTTTTTTGAATAATGTCCTGCCACATCCCTCTCCCTGTACTACTCTCCACCTTTATCTTTTGACCCATCTAATTGCCACTTATCTTTTAGTTATATATTTAAAGAGAATATTTTTGGATAGGATTAGGCCCTCAATCATATATGCTTCTTAAAATGTATTTATGCCTCTACTTCTCATAATACTTGTTTCAAATCACACTTGAGTATTTGTACAATATCTATGTTTCTCATCAAACTACAAATGCTATGAGGACAGTAATGTTTTCAGCATCCCCAAAAGTATCTAGCATAAAGTAGGTTCTTAATAAATGTCGGAATGAATTATTGAAATCAATCATTTGATGCCAGGTGGTGATATAAGGGCTATAAAGAAAAGTGAAGCAAGGCAAAGGAATAGGGAAGGATTAAGGTCGGGGAAGTGTTATTTTAGAGAAATCCACAAAGGGCTTTCTATTGAGGTGACATTTGAGCCAGAGTCCTGGATGAAGAGGAGTAAGCCTTGCAGTTTCTATGGAAGGACATTCCTTGTAGGAAGTATGAGCTAATGAAAATGTCCCAAGGTGGGAATTAGCATGGGATGTTTGAAGAGAAATAAATCCAGTCATTATGATTGGAGAAAAATAAGGAAAGGTACAGGGGGCAGTGTGGGAGACAAGAGGAGAAAGGAGTGGCAGTGGCATGTTACTCGGTTTCTTAACAGGCTACAATAAGGGTTTTTGCTCTAAGGGTGATGAGAAGTCAGTGGAGAGATTGGAGACAGTGCCATGATCTGTGTGTGTGTGTGTGTGTGTGTGTGTGTGTGTGTGTGTGTGTGTGTGTGTGTGAAACATCTTGGTATCTTTTGAGTAATCTGGACTGGGGAGGGGTGCTATGTTAGGTTCAAAATATGAAGGCATAATTTTCTGGGTTTCATTGATCCAACTGCAACTTCACTGAGGTAATTTTTAAAAGTTCAATGATCAGGCTAAATTTTTTACCATCTCACCACGTTTAATATAGCATATGAGAAAACTTTGTATGGAGATGTGTTTTATTGTTTTCAGTCTTATTGTCACATGGATACAATTGGCTTTGCCTCAGTCATCTTTCCCTCAAAATATTCATTGAGTTTGATATGATATCTGTTGCAGAGAAATGAGGGTAACTTATAAAATCAAATCCTTCATTATTTAATCGTTAGTTAACAAAGGAAGCTTATTCCAAATTGTCTATAACATGGAATTATATGGCAACAAGCTAATATTGATCAATACCTTAGATTTTATGCAGGTGATCATTTTGTAACCAGCTTAATACTTTATTTTACTGGCTTATATGCTCATAATAAATTAACAAAATTGTATATGTTGAATAGGACAAAATTTTTCTCTGTAATTGGACAAAAATCCATTTCCATGCTGTTCACTAATAAGATGAAGAACTATAAATAGCAGATGGTGGGGAAAATTATTTTCTCAGGAAGTTCACGGTTATTATATGCAGTTGATAGAACTATTTAGAGCACACATTATTTATGATGCAATTTTGTAGATTAACTTCTCTTTTAAGGAGGTAATAGTGTGTTACTTTAACTTTTTAATTACGTTGCTATGAATGATCTAAAGTTTGGTAAAATAGTTTTTTAAGGTGTTATTAGGTATAATTGATATATAATAAACTGTACATATTTGGAATGTACAATTTGATATGTTTTGATATCTCTGCATCCATCCATCCATCCATCCATCATCCTCCATGAAACCATCACCACAATCAAAATAGTGGCTATATCCATGGCTATATCCACCATCTCAAAAGTTTCCTCACAGCCCTTTGTAACCCTTCCTCTCTGTTCCTTATCCCTGCCTTCCCTAGGTAACAGCTAATCTGCCTACTGTTGCTACAGTTTCATTTGTATTTTCTAGAGTTTTGTATTAGTGAAATCACATAATATATACTCTTTTGGTTTGGCTTCTTTCAATCAGCATAATTCTTTTGCGCTTCGTTCATGGTGGTGCATATATCAATAGTCCAGTCTTTTCCATGGCAAGGTAGCATTCTATTGTATAGCAATACCACGGTTGTTTATCGAGTCACATAATGATGGACGTGTGGGTTGTTTCCAGTTTGGGGCTATTACAAATATAATTGCTATGAATATTCATGTACAAGGTTTTCTAAATATGCATTTGCTGTCATTTCTGTCAGAGTGAAAAGGCTGGCTCTTATGTATATGTTTACCTTTGTAAGAAACCGCCAGACTGTTTTTCAAAGTGTTTTTTGCCATTTGCCATTTCCTTCAGTGGTGTGAGACAGTTCTAGTTCCTGTTCTAAAAATCTTTGTAAACCCTTTTGTATCTGTTTCAGTTTTTATTTATCATGATAATTTCGTATCTGGCCCTCTCACTAATAACACCTAACAGCCATTAAACGTTTAAAAGATGTCAGGCGTTGTACTATATTTTACAATCATTCTCTTATTTAATCCTCATAGCAATAGTGCAAAAGAGATTATTATTTCTATTTTACAGGAGAGTAACCTGAGGATAAGTAACTTACCCTACAACACATCAATGTTAAGCCATGGATCTGTGATATAAACCCTGATTATCAGATTTCGGAGACAATATATTAACCAGTGTGCTATATTCTCCCATCTTGTAGGCCAGGGGTTCTAGCATGAACCCCTTTTATACCTGGTGAAGCTTAAAGCCCTAACACCTTAAGACCTTTGACAGCTGGTGAAACTTGTCTGAATTATATTTAAAAATACAAAATAACATATTTAGGATTACAACAGAAAACAGTTGTCTTGAAATATTCTAAATCTTTTTAAAGCTCTGATATAATAATATACACCTACTTGTACTTCCTTATTAACACATTAAATAACACGATATAGTGTTGGGCCTAATAAGAACCATAATTTCAAAGTAATGTTGAATGAAAAATAATATTGTGAGATACATGCAGCATCTATAAAATGATATGAAAAACTTTTGAATTTTATTAGTGACAGATTCACAGGGACTGTTCATGCAACTACAGTCAACAGCCTATGAACATAAATGAAAATAATGCTACACTTTTGTTAGAAGTTAATAAAAAGAAGTTGTACTATTTTCGCATTCAAGTTAATAGATGCCTGAATTCTATCCATGAACCCTTCACTTGAGTGTACAGCTCTTGTCCTTGCCCTAAAGCTTCAGGAAATAAGATTTGTGTCTGTTTTCATCATTGCCATATGACAGTGTATTGCATAAAACAGGTTCTACTGAATGAATGATGAATGAAATACAATTTTTCAAATACTTCCCTGGACTTTAGAATTTAGCAATGGGCAAGACAAACATGATCTCCAGTGTCAAGAACTAACAGTATAACAGGAAATAGAAACAGTTAAGTAAAATCGTGTGACCCAGCGAAGTTATTTCACTTTTCAGAGCGTCAGTTTCCTTATTTGTAAAATGCATGTAATAATAGTCTCCCTCATAGGTTTAGTATGAAGATTAAATAAGTATCAATATTGTAGCAATAGATACATACAGATATACATACATACATGTATAGGCGTGCATATAGGAGTGTGTTGCATGTATGTGTGAGAATAGTACCTACCACCTTCGGTTGTATAAGTATTTGACACTATGATGAAGACAAAGGAAGTAGAAGGCGCTATGAAATTGGATGCAGAGGAATATAATTTTATCTAGGGAATGAAAAATGCCTCACATAGCAAATTATGTTTCAAGCTGATACCTAAAGATTGGATGGAAGGTAGGCAATCAGAAGTGAGGGGAGGCTTACGAAAAGGTGAAACAGAACATGCAATATCTCTGAGACAGTAAGAAGCACAGTGTTTTAGAGGAAAAAAAGATGTCCGTTGTAGCTGGAATAAAGTGTGAACAGAAGGAGGAGAGACAACCATTGAAGCTAGAGAGGTAAGCAGAAGCTAAGGTTAGGAACAAAACCACAGGGTATTTATTTCTGCCATTCACAAGCCCTGAGATAGATAATGCTAACCATAAAGGTGATTTTTAAAAAATAACAGTAATTGATAAATCAGTATTTGCAGAATTGTTATGTAGATGATGTGCATAATATTTCTGAGAAACTTCGGTGAATTCAAATGGATTCAATTTGTCTTTCTGTTTTTTTTTCTAGCATTTATAAATTAAACATAATAAATTATAAGTTACTGATTTATACATTTCCTAATATATACAGGGATTATTTGTGTGTTACATAAAAAATTGGAAAAGAGAGAATAGCTATTATAAAATGTACACACACACACACGCACACACACACACCCTTAGGGAACCAGTATTTCAGAGCAGTGGCATTTGCATATCTCACATAAGCTAAATGAATTATTGCTTATAGTTTCATAATGAAGCTACCCAACAAGCTGTTTGCTTGTTGTGGGGGTGGGGGATAGTTTCCTTGCCAAGCTGAATATCTAATAGATGCTTGAACGCAAGCATAGGATTTGAAAAGTCCCCCTTTTAAAGTATTTTTCTCATAAAAACTTAAATTTTCCTGTTTCATCATTTCAAACTATAGCTATGAATCCCCCTAGAGAGGCAATCTTTGAAGTTTTACATAAAATTAATACTGTAGAGGTGATGGCAATTATAATTTTAAAAATACCAATTCATGCATGGTATTTTTCAAATACAAATGCATTTTTTTAAATGTCACTTATTTACTTGGCAAGCAAGTTGTGTGAGATAGTCACCTAAACCAATTTCTTACTTTTCAAAAGAAAGCATTCCTCTGAAGTGAAAATATCAACTATAAAGTCTACTTGTGGGAGAAACACACAGAGTACCAGAATTTAAATGTCTCCCAATGTGCAAAATGAATATTCTTGAAAAAAAATCCTCTTATTAGAAAAATTTCCATAGAATCACAAGAGGCAAATTCCATTTGAGAAAGTGCATGCTATATTTTATCATGAAGCAGAGATGTGGAGCTGAGCACGCAGCATCCTGATTTCAAAAGTACAATCAGAATAGAGAGTTTTACCCTTAAAAGGCTGTGAAGATAAGTGAAAATCAGCCAAAATTTCAGTTTGAATAATATGATGTGTGGCAAAGGAACTCCACTCTCGACATAGTTAGGAGAAGAATGTAATCCAAAGGCTTTGCATCTGTACAGAGGACCGAGTAGATACTGAAAGAGATTTGCAGATCCACTGTTTTTTAGGCAGGGAGAATGCTCGTTAAATGCAGAACGCTGCTCGGGCTCGTGTTTGCTCTGAGGTGTAGGTTTTGTTCAACTGACGTATCAGATAGTCAGAGTGGTTACCACACCGACGTTGTAGCAGCTGCATAATAAATGACTGAGAGAATCATGTTAGGCATGCCCACCTAACCTAACTTGAATCATGCGAAAGGGGAGCTGTTGGAATTCAAATAGACTTTCTGGTTCCCAGCAGTCGGCAGTAATAGAATGCTTTCAGGAAGATGACAGAATCAGGAGAAAGATGCTGTTTTGCACTATCTTGATTTGTTACAGCAGCCAACTTATTGGCATGATGGAGTGACAGGAAAAACAGCTGGCATGGAAGGTAGGATTATTAAAGCTATTACATCATTATGAATACAATTAGAAGCTGACCATGACAAAGCATATGTTTGAACAAGCAGCTGTTGGTAGCTGGGGTTTGTTGCTGAGCTCTCCAAACTCTGCAAACAGTGTTGCTTTTACAGAATGGATTTGAAATTTTCCTTGTGCTGCGTTAGATTTGTTGGGGGGTGTGCTTGCCTCCAACCTCAGGGAAACACTTCTGGGATAGAAATCAGTGTTAGAAGATTTTAGAATAAAGTGTTTTTCAAGAGTCTAGGTTTCTCCAGGTAGATGATGACAGAGGTGAAAAATCTATGGGGAAATCTACCCCAGCTCAGTTACATGCAGTTTAGTTACAAGGACTGATTGATATATTGGCATATTCAGACACCGAGAGAAATAAATGTATAGAATGTTTGAATAGGTTGGAAATTGTTACACTTGGTTTCTGTTTTACAAGGAGTTTGGCTGTCAGTCTTTTCTCCTCATCAATTTCTAGCTTTTGACATTCATTCGGTTATTCTGCATTATATGAAGAAAATACATCAATATCTCCTGCAGGGTTTTTCAACAACTCTAGCATCTGTTTCAGCTATTGAACTATATTCACGTTTTGCCAAGTTGATGTCGACCCAGCTGGTCTATCATTTCTCGCTTGATTACTGCTCTTAATTTCTCTGTATCAGCTTGTTTCAGATAGGGCTTTGAAGGCTGTTAATGAAAATGACAGAAAAATGATAAATTATTGAAAATTGGAACATTTATTTCATTATTTTGGAACCTTCATGAGTTTTGTCTTACATGCTGTCTTGCCTGAATACAATTTTTAGAGCCCTTTTGCTGTTTTGCAATATTTTTCCCATATAATCAGTGGAGTATACTTATAAGTACTTTTAAACAAATGAAGCATGAGTCTGCACTGTGTTTGGCTCCAAAAATAAAGTTTTGTGGAAAAGGGGGACAATTTAAGCTTTGTGTAGAAAGTATGCATAGTTTTCCATATTCTATCTACATATGCTGTCATGGGTATCTGTCAGGGAGCATATATCGGACCAAACATATTGAAATAATTTTTATCACCACTAGGGTAACAAGAAAATAAAACATTCAAAGCTATTTTTAACAAGAGATTGCTAAAAACAGATGTCAAATAATATAGAAATCAATTTTTCTGCGTATGAAAAGCATGCTTGTTAACTATATAATACAAAATCTTTCAGCTGTCTTCCCCATCTCCCCAATAACCTGAGTACCTAAATCATGCAAGTTAAACTATCATGGATGAGCATCTAATATGACCTTTTGGTGTACACAATATTGCTCATATGTGCTGTAGCCTTTCTATAGTAATGGTGACATCCCAGTCAATCTAGTCAAGGAACACTACTGTTACGTAACTTTTTTCCTGAATGCTAGTGCACGTTTTTCAATTACGTATTCCTCTTAGAAAGAGTGACTTAAGACAACATGTATTTAAATATCAGTGAATCAATTAGAAACTCATGGGCTGATTCTACTACTTGGATTCATCCAAATTAATTGCTAGCTTATGTTTTGAAAAATAGAGATTTTCATGAGTACTTTTTAACCTTGAAGCATGCATGGCTGTGGTTGAATATATAATTCCTACATACAGCAGGAAACAAAATAGTGTTCTAGATGTATAGTTTAAGCAGCAAACATATTTTAAATAATGTGGTTCCGGCAACCTAATTATTTCCTGTTTATACTTTTGAGTACCGTATGTGCTTTTGTACAGTCTGTGAGAGTACTTGTTTAATCTTTGGGGAAGCTCAGAGACTGACAGAGAATTTTAAATCCAGATGATACTGGGTTATTTCTTGAGCGGTTGATAAAAATCCTCTATATCTGTACTATTGTTTAACAATACAGTTCTCTTCTGTCAATTTTCCTTTTCAACTTTATAACCATTTTAAGTGACCATTCAAGTCTGGAAAAACTCTTTTGCATTACATCTTTTGTAGAACTCTCTTTTTGTGAATTGTCTCCGATGAGAAAAATGTGGGTTTCCTGTTAGCCTCACACTCCTGTTACCATAGTTACTTTAAAAAGAAGGCTTTTTATTTCAATGACGATGGTGTCATTTAAATCAGCCACTGAACTCCCCAAACCGTGGGGTTTTTTGTTTGTAGTTCAGGCTGCTTCATTTGTGACTAGGAAGTGCTCTGTATTTGACTCCACTGATGAATGGAGAGGATAGACACTAGGTGGCACCAGCTGTTGATTATTAATGAAATCTTAAAGGCTTTGGGCCACACACTTGACGAGCAGGCGTACCCTTATTGATAAATGCATTTGTAAGAGTTAGAAATGCTTGCCGATCTTTCTGACGCTGGACCATAATTAGCCTGCAAAGTGATAAGACCGTGCGAAATCTCCAAATCCCACTTGCTCAGTTTTGTGTTTTCTGAAGAGATTCAGAAAAAAAAATTGAAGAAGAAATGCATGAAAATAGAAAGTGTGTGACAGAGAGGTCAGACAAATGAAATAAACTGTAAACATATAAATATGTTTTAAATGTGAAATTGTATAAATCTCTGTGAGTTTTACCCAATTCTCTAAAAACCTAGGTTGCTCTTTCTAAGACATTTATACTATAAAAGCAACTATAGCACATAGTTGTCTCTTGTAAGTAAAAATCATATTGACCATGATTATTTTTCATTCAGAAATCTGCTAGTTCTCCTTTAATGGTAATATTGTCTCTTGAAAATGTTCACTTGTGATTGAGTTGCCCACCTTTAAATGTATTGCTCTTCAGCCAGAAAGATAAGCAGGGGGGAGACACTATCAGTTAAGGAATATGCTTTGAAATGTTTTTCTTAGAAGCTTGCTCCTTCCTGTTATTCTCCAGTTCTTATGTCATCTGTCTTTTAAGAGTGAAAAAGCAAGTAAAAACAAACCACATAAGCACGTGCACACACACTGAGAGACACGCACACACATTCTGAAAAAAGAGTCAAAACTATTTAGAAAGATAGAGCTACAAGAACACTTTAAATTGACCCTGGAATTAACAAACTATATAAAATGAAAAATAAAAAGGAAAGTTCATAATTAGAGTGGGGAGATTAAATAACTGGTCATATTGGAATTTTTTTTTTCCTAGAAAAATAAGCAATCATTTTCTTTCTATGAGAAAAGCTAAGAATTCCTGAGGAAGACGGGATGGTATGGAATGAGGAGAAAGGTAATACAGACCACAATTCTCGAAGGTTCTATGGAACAGTATGTGATACAGCTAGTTATCTCGATTATACCATGGAATTTGTTGAAGATTTTTATAACGTAGTCAAGATGAAAAACATGTTTGCTATTTGGTATGTCTGGTAGATTAATTAACTTGCTAAATTATTCTGTCTTTGGTGTGTTCATTAATGAAGCAGTATAGACCAGAAAAGAGGCCTCTCAGAAGACTATGATGCAGTTCTGTCCAACTGACTTGGACCTAATTTTTTTCTAGTGTGGGGCTATAATAATTCTGACCTTGGCCCTGCCTGGCCTGTGAAATATCAATACCCAAAACATGAAGGAAGATCAAAACAGCTTGTCTGGCTGGAAAGGAGAACAAATACATTGAATTATTAGTGTAGCAAAGGATTATGGCCACCTAGAAAATGCAGAGGCCAAAAAATGAATTTTAATAGGAATGAAGTCCCACACTAAAGTTCAAAATCAATCTAACAAGTATGGTATGCAAGAGAATTAAAGCTTAACAATAAATAATTCATTGAATCAGGCTTAATGATTTTCTTGGCCATAATTTCAGCATCAGTCATAGTGCCAAATGGCATCGAAACAAAATAAAACAAAGTGATGTTGTTGGACATGTATTCTTTCAGGAAGAAAACAAAAAGGAGAGAAATTTTAGAAGAGAGTTTTTTTAAAGGAGCATCATGGTATAAGAGGAACTTTAAGATTTGGGAGCGTGTTCCATGAAAAATGTCTGGATGGTGAAAGGTGCTGGGAACTACAACATTTGAGGGGGCATTGAAGTTGCTGAAAAAGGGAGCAGTTGAAGGATGTTTGAAGGAATAAGAATTGAAATGATTTCAAATATTAGACAAGCTGTAATGTAGACGAGGGAGGGACTAGGCCCATTTGTACATTTCCAGTAGTGAAGAAAGAATATTCTTCCAGTTAAAGGTATAAGCATAGAGTTGACTAGTTTGTGAGCTATATGATACTCCTTGTTTTTATCGTGTTCGGTGCTGGGACTGGAGTTCCTGCACTAAAGAGAAATTGAAGAAGATGACATCTGAGATGATTTCTAATTTTAAAATCTGTGAGTCCAATCATTTCATGAAAAAGTTATTTCCCTTTTTGTATATTTCTTTGAGCGTCCCTACTATTCCACAGGAACCCTCCAGGCTTGGAGTCAGCAAATTATGGCTCGTGTGCCATGCCTCCTTCTGTTTGGCCAGCCAGTTAAGAATGGTTTTGTTTTTTTTCATTTCTAAATAAGTTTTTAAAACTACAAATAATATTTTGTGACACATAAAAATGTCAATTCAAATGTTTATTAATAAAGTTTTAGTGGGAGATAGACATACCTACTTGTATACATATTATCTATGGCTGTTTTCATGCTAACACAGTAGTGAAGTAGTTGTAACACAGACCATATGGGCCACAAAGCCCAAAATATTTACTGTCTGGCCTTTGGTAGTAAAAGTTTGCTGACCTCATCTCTAGGCTCTTAAGAGAAGTTATCTTTTTCCTCATTGAATCAAGTGTCTAGGGCAAGCTAGGTCACAATTAAATATCAGTTGAAGACCATCAAGAGAAATTGTGACCACCCATAGTATTTTAGTACTACAGGTTTTTTTTTTAATTTTATTAAACTTATTGGGGTGACATTGGTTAGTAAAATTATGTAGGTTTCAAGTGTACAGTTCTATAATGCATCATCTATGTATTGCATTTTGTGTTCACCACCCAAAATCTTTTTTTCTCCTGAAAAGTCGTTCAGTGTACAGCTTAGGAGTTAATGATGAGGATATTTGGGCTGTTAATCTATTGAGAGTGTTGATGGAAAAACATCCAGCCTAAGAGAAAGCTTATAAGAGTTACTTTATTTGAGCCAAACTGACGACAATTGCCAGGAAGCAAAATCTCAACGGATTGAGAAAATGCTCCAGAAAAGGGCAGTTTTGCAGTTTATTTTATACATTAGAATCAAAGGAAGAGATATAAAGAGTGTTATATGAACTCCACTGGTGGTAGATTAAGGGGGTGGGAGAAAGCAAAATGGGGAAATCTCTGGGATTGGATAAAAAGTAAATTGGAGAGACAGATAGTTCTTTTACATTGGTTGGGTACAGGATAGTTAATAGCATTTTACAGCACATAGAGATGGTCATCAGGCAACAAGAACAACAATGAGGGATTTTGTAGTTTTCTGCTCTGGTGTGAATGGCTGTGCCCTGGGGGTCCAGAAAAAAGGATGACTCTGACTTTCCAAGGGTGTGTTATCTTAGATGAAAAAAGACAGTAGACAGACTCACTCAAGGTAAAGATTGACCTTTGTCAAGGAAGCTACAGGCCAAGGATGTGACAACAGGCCACAACCTGCTTTTAGTTAGGAATTTTTATGTTCCGACAATCCTCCGTGGTTTTTTTCAGTCTCTGCGTTTGTAAGGCCTGCCATGCGAGCCTCCCCTGAGCTTGTCAGGTTTAGTATGTGGCCCCTTTTTCATCCACAAGAGATTTTATTTCCCAAGCAATGTTGATTACTTAATGTCACTAAAAAAAAATTTGAGGTCTCTGCAATCACTGATATTATAGTATCTGCTTTGCCTAAGCCCATTGATTCTGCAGAACTTACCTGTTTGCTAAGATTCACTTATGTATAAGACACACCCTTTTTCAAAAAAATTGGGGTCTGAAAACTGGGCGCGTCTTATACAGTGTAGATTTTTTTTACTTGCATTTCCCGCTTTTTTTGCTCTTGTTTTTGTGCTCATACAACCACTGTTTAAGATGCACCCAGTTTTTAGACCCCCAAATTTTTCGGAAAAGGGTGCATCTTATACATGGGGAAATACACTATTTTTATTGCTACTGTTCAGTTATTGTGTGATTTCAGTAGATTTTCAGAAAGTGCAGAAGTCAGTGGAAAACAAGGTAAAGTGGGTGGAAATTACTTCTTGCCACTACCCTTTTCTCTCTTCATAGGTCTCTGAACTCTCTAAGTGGCTTTTTGCATTAGAGCTCTAGAGAGGTGCTCACTTTCTTTTAGAAAAGATGAGGGTGTTCTTGACCAAATATGGTCGAGAGGGGATCAAAAACTAACAAAATTAAAATACAGAGGGGTGCCAAAAAATGTACACACATTTTGAGAAAGAAAAACTGTATTAAAATTATAACACTCAATATATACTGATACAAACGATGAATACAAGTCACGTTTGACTTATGCAATGACAAGAGGTGCTCAGAGTGGTTACCATCAGTGTCCAGACACTTCTGATTATGGCGAACTACTGCTTGAGCAACGTGGACCAAAGTGTCCATTAGTATATGTTTTTTTGGCACCCCCAGTATATGCACAGCACTCTATTAAAAAAAATTTGAGGTGTTTAGTAAATGATTTATAAGACATGCTAGAGTTAAAAGTTAGCAGTGAGATACATATTTATATTTCCCTGAACACATAGATATAAAAGAAGGGACTTTTTTTCAAATCATCTAAAAAACGTACTTAGATTCTAAGCATAAAATTAAGGGATTCTGGATTTACCACATATATGACAATTTCTATAATTCCATGATTGTGAAACTAAAATCACTGGATTTTTGTTCTTTCTAAGAAAGGATATTATTTCTGCTCACTGGCAGCACTGGCCATTCACGTAAAACCAGTACGATGCTTATTTTATTTCCATGAGGATTTTACCGAGTAGCTATCTTGTGATGCCTGTCTCTATGGTAACAGATATAAAGCTTAAAGGTCTGGAGGAAATTCTTCCTATTGGTTTAGTAATATGGAGCAATGAAGATGAGGAAGAGGATAAAGCTTAGAGAAGACAAAAGAGCCAATTGAGAAAAAAACTGTCATTAGGGAGCTGTTTTTTGTGTGCAAAAGATTTCATCTCCTCTTGATCTCACAATGAAATAAAAACCAACATGCTAAGTAAAGTTTCAAAGAAGAAAAGATTCATAAAAAGTATTGTTTTTCAGCCATCCAGTCAGTTTTGTGTAATTGCAGTTACACAGATCTTTTCCTTAGTTGGCTTGCTTTTCACTTGCAGAAAAAGATTGCTTCTTGCCCAGAATTGATAAATAGGGAGCTTCTTTCTACTCCTGGCCTGTTTAGTGCTTGTTATTGCTATCAGAGATCTTGACTTTCTTTTATTTATTTATTTTTTTTAATTGGGAAATTGACTTTCTTTTCTTGATTCCAAGGGTGAGAATATTGAGCTCTTGTTGGCATTCCTCATAATCACTGAGCCTCTCAGGGAATTATGAAAGTATGTTGTCCTTCCAAGATATTCTTTTTAAGTCCATCTCTACTAAAGACCAGTAATAAATAAAACAAGTATGGTGCTTATTTGAAAATTGAGTCTTTTTAGAGTGTATTGGGTAAGATTTTGTGGTTGTTTTACATGTTTGTTTTTGTTTTATTAAAATACTAAAACCAAACAAAAAATCCAGATGTATAAAAATATTTGGTTTTCCATTTATTTCACTTGTTCCTTATCTTTTACTTTTAGCTCAGAAAATAGGAACCCACCATGTTTGAATTATTTTAAAAAGGAAATAAGTATGACATTCGTTCCCCTTTGATTGTAAGTATATATTCAAGGTGTTATCAAATACCCAATAGTATTTAAAATATTTGTGCAATTTATATATCCTTCAGGAAAATAAAATTCACAAGAAGAGAGATAGCTGCCTTTTTTTATTTATTGGGGTGACATTGGTTAACAAAAGTATATAGGTTTCAAGTGTACAATTCTGTAATACATTATCTATATGTCACATTGTGTGCTCACCATCCAGAGTCAGTTCTCCTTTCGTCACCATATATTTGACTCCTTTACTCTTTTTTACCTCCTCCCTTCCCCCTTTCCCACTGGTAACCACTAAACTGTGGGTCTATGAGGTTTTGTTTATCTTGTTTGTTTGTTGCTTTCAGTTTTATCTCCCATATATGAGTGAAATCATGATTTTCAACATTTTCTGTCTGACTTATTTCGCTTAACATGATAATGTCAAGATCTATCTGAATTTTCATAAATGCCAATATTTCATCTTTGCTTATGGCTGAGTAATATTCCATGGTATATATGTACCACATCTTCTTGATGCAGTCATAGAGATGGCTGTCTTACTGTGAAGCTTTTATACGTATTTTGAACATTAATACAGTGTTGGTGTTTCATTTATCCCAGTGTCTTCACATATTATATGTTAGAGTCAAATAAAAAAACAATAAAATAATGGCAAGTGAGAAAAAATTTTTAACAATGACTGCAAATTAAGATGGGGGTTGATGATAAATGCATTTCAAATGATATTTTATAAGATCAAACTAACAAATATTTAAATGTTTATTATTCACAGGTCATAGTGCTTAATGCTTCAAATGGTTTAAGTTTTTTATGGTTTATTTTCTGACCTCAAGAAATTTATAGATTCCCTGTACAGATAGTTTTTCACAAATTTAATCCACTCTGTGTAGACACTAATAAAATATAAGACAGTGTCTTCAGGACTTGTTCACACTGTCTTTAAATTAAATGAAAAAATAGAATTAGCTGTAATGCTGTAGTACCTACTTTGATAATTTTAGAAAATAAAATTTTTGAAAGAAAACCTTGTTTATAACTCTATACATTTTGAACCATAAACAGTGATTGCAATAAGAAGTGAGGTTTCTGAATACAGCACGGCTACTTTAAATTTTAAACATATACACTGATTTTGGAAAGCTGAGGTCAATTTAAAAAGTAAGCCATTCCCAATATTTGTCTAGCATGAGTGGCCTCCAGGAAACTTCTTATTTTCTTGGGCTTTGGGCTTACACAGTCCAAATTACACTGCAGGGACTAAGCAAATGGGTTAAAAGATGGCCTGGACAAAAGTACTGTGAGAAGTAAAAATAAGGAGATAATCTTCTGGCAAAGGTTTATCCAGGAATTGGGAGATAGTTGAACTGCAAGGTCAGATGGTGCACATAGATTAATCACTATCCATACACACGTGAAGATAAGTAACACCTATCAATGTTCCCCCCAAAATATTGTCATTATCTGGCAATCTGGAGACAAATGCGAAGAACGAAGAACAAGTAGGGAAAATAAACTTATTGGCATCCATCTGCCCTGGTCATGGCATTGTTACAGTTGATCGTAATGCTCCCAGGATAAAACATGTTAAGGACCACCATATTCTGATTTTACTAGCACGGATTTCTGTTTTACGTCTTCTGGGTGGAATCATGCATTACAGCAACAGTAAGCTGGATTATGGAAAGTGATTTGAATGTTAACCTGAAATGTAATGGGGTTTAGGCAAGTTGTGGGACTTATTTATGTTCTGTGACAAACGTGAAACAGAGGAAATTGAGTAAAAGCCTGCCCGTGATTGAAATGTGGAAATGTTCATATAGTGAGTAGGAATCTCAAGTTCATCTCCTTATGGCTGATGACACATTCATGGAATGCCTCTGATGGCCGTGGCAGCAGGAGGCGGAGCCCATTTCTCTATGAGGTCATCTAGAACAGGATTAGCATCCACCAACGGAAGTGACTGTGTCTTTCGGCTTCTTTCCGTTCCTCCAATACATAACTATTGATAAATTATGTCAGGCTTTGTGCTAGAGCGAGATGACTAAGATATGGTCCCTGAGGGATTCAGAGATGAATGTGCATTACGTGGATGAGGACAGAAAAATATCCACAGTGACAGTTTACCAGAGGGCAGCACAGCTGTGAAGCCAGACAGAAAAGCCAGCTTGGCAATGAGCTGGAGGCTTCCAGGGTTCCTAGTGTGAGTTATGTGGAAAAACTGGCAAGTCTATCAAAAAGTAAAATGATCGCTGAAGGGAAAGAATGCAAATTCAGTGAAAAATAGTAATTCAAAGTAAAATGTGAAGTCACGCATTTGAACTTTCACTTGAAATAAGGGGGAGCAGGCCTACCAGCCATTACTTATCTTCACTGAAATCAAATCCAGAAGGAAGAGGTTGAGACTGTTGTAAAAGTCAATTACAGACAATGAGATTGAACGTTTTTAAACCTACAGGAGTGTGGCCATGCAAACTTTCTCTTAGGAGGATTTAAAAAAACACAAACACACACACACAATTAGTATCTCTCTTTGTAATGTATGTACATCTCTCCCTGGAAACTCCACTGCTATCTTAAGAGAAATTTTCATATTATTTTATCTCAGTGTGTTTCTATCTTTAATTAGCAGCTACTTGAAAAGGTTTCACACATATTTAAATTAATCACAGAATTAGACCTCCAATATTACACAGGAGGCCGAAAAGAGTGACATTTTATATAGGTTAGGACTCTTGCTACATAGGCTTGTAACACGAGGAAATTGTGTTCAATAAGCATGAAGGTTTCATCCAACTTCAACAACATCCAATTTAATTGGTCTTCAGCTTCACTCCTGACTCCTAGTAACCTGAAAGTACATAGGTTTATCTTTTCATGTTAAATAGAAGATCACATATTTTCTGAGCAATTGTAGGAAGTCTCTCTCTCCTTCTCCCTCTGCCCCTCCCTCCCTTTCTTTTGCTTTCTCTTCCTTCTCCCCCTTACGTCCTCCATTTCCTGTTTTCCCTCTCTCCCCACTTCATATATATATATGTGTGTGTGTGTGTGTGTGTGTGTGTGTGTGTATGCATGCATGCGTATCTCTATTTCTATCTCTGACTCTCTGAAGTAATTTAGAAATATAGGCTAAAGGCAAGGAAAATTTCCTCCCAACATTCATCATTGGAGTAATTTTTCTTTGTAGGTGAAAGCAACTCTGGCCGTCTTGGTATTTTAACCTTTTTTTATTGAAATATAACAAATACATAAAAGTGCACAAATCAATAAGTGCACAACTTAATGAATTTTCACAGAGTGAACACATCCCAGTGATTACTCAAAACAAGAAAATAGTATTACCAGCACCCTCAAGCCCCAATTTTGCCCCTTCTCAGTTAATAATCCCTCAAACGTAAGCACCATGCTGACTTCTAACACACTACAGATTAGGGTAGACCATCTGAAATTTATTTTATTGGGAGTATACAGTAATATTGTGTGTGACTTCTGTTTCGCAACATTGTTTGTGAGATCTGTCCATTTTATTGCTTGCAGTTGTGGTTCAATCATTTTTGGTGTTGTACAGTGTGTCATTGTATGAATATACCACAATTTGCTCACCTCATCTACTCTTTTTTTTTGTGACAAAATGGATGAACCTCATCTACTCTTGATGGACACGTGGATTGATTCCACTTGGGACCTCTAAAAATAATGCTACTCTGAACATTTTTGTATGTTTTGCACTTCTGTTATGTGAATACCAGGAAAGAGAATCACTGGGTTGCATAAAAACCCACCTGTAGCTGATACTGCCAAGTAGTCTCTTAAGATAGGTAAAGAAACCTACTGAATCACCATCACTATATGAAAGTTCTGGATATTTTTGCCAATGCTTAGTATAATCAGTGTTTCTTTTTAGCCATCTTGTGCTATAGAATCTTCTTGTATTTATTTCCATTTTTTCCAATGACTATTGAGTTGGAAAACCCTTTTATGTTTGTTGGTCATGTAGATGTTATCTTTAGTAAGTCTCATCCTTATATTTCTATTGAGACATTACCTATTTTTTATTGATGTTTAAGAGTTCTTTATTTCTGCATATGAAAATTATGTTTTTATATGTATTGCAAACATGTAGATAGATATATTTTATAGAAGCCTAGAATTTAAAGCCCAGACACCCTTAAGGAATACTTAGTACAGTCTCTTAGCTCGGCAGAAAAGTAAACTGGGACCTATAGAGATACAGTCACTTGCTTAAAACCTCTTCTAGTTAGTAGAAAGACCAGAAATAAAACAAGTGTCTTCAGGATGGCTCAGCTAAAAACAAAACAAAACAAAACAAAAAAACCCAGAAGTGTCTTAACTCTGAAGTCATGACTTCTATTAAAGCATGTAGAATCTTTAGTCCCTTGTAATGTGGTGATTCAAATTACTTTTCTGTCTGGAGAGGCCAAGAAATGCATGACATATCTATTGTAACAGAAAATGCAGAGTGATGCATGATTAATCTCATTGATTCTCTGAAAAAAATTCCCCAACTAACCAACTATTGTATAGTGTGAGCATGCAAAATTGAGATTATATTTTTCCTTTGCTGTTAGAGTTTGTTTTCCCTCTTCAATAACTTTATTATTACATTTGTCTTCTTCTCATATTTATTCTTGTTGCTTGTATCTTCCCATTCCACATTTGATTGAAATTCAAGACAGTCTAGTTTTTCTGTAGTGGATTCATAAGAACGTTAATTTTCTTATATGTTTCTTTCATCAAATGAGTACATTTAGGTTATAAAACATAATTGCTCATTTAATAATAATAATACCTACTATTTATTGGGTATTTTTACATTCTAGATGCAATACTATATACTGTTCATGCATTCTTTTGGATATTTTGAACAACCCCAACATATGTTTTAATATCCCTATTTTATTTATCTAGAAACTGAGCCTCAGTGAGTTCAAGCTATTTGTGAGAAAGCTGGAAACTGAATCAGATTTACCAGATTTCAAACATTACACTCTCTGCATGATTCCGCTCTACCTGTTTGGAAGGAAACAGGTTTAACAATAGAGATTTGTGTCAGTACTTCTGGGCTTTCAGTACTCCTACCGTAGGTCTTAGTGCTATTGCTGTGTTCTAATCTCATTTAATAATTCCAGTTTTGTGTTCTTGTGTGACGTGGTAATCAGAGCAGTCACTTTTTCTTAGCTGAGCCATCCTGCCACCTGTTGGCAGCTCAGTTCAGGCTGGGAATCGAACTGGTGACCCTGTTGCTCAGAGCTCGCACTTTTGAGCGAGCTCTTAACCAACTGAGCCACTCGGCCGGCCCTACAGCAGTCACTTTTATGGCATTGACTTTATTCATTTTATTGACCATAGTGATTTTATGAGGGCACAACCTAAATACTGATAGGTAAGCTCCTAATCAGAGACTAGATTGTAGCTGAATTTTATTTTGTGAAGAGACCAGACCTATTATAAGAGCCTTTGATTTAAATTCTGTTGAGGAATTTATTCTAAAATCTGATGATTTGTCACCTAGATTTTAATTCCAAATATTTCCCCTTTCTGTTCATGGAAGAGCTTTTCCACAGATGCCTGAGAATCAGTGTACGTCTCGTCCTTGGCTTCTAGTCTAGTCCAGAGGGAGTTTCCTTATCACACCTCCCTAGCTTCATGCAAAGCAGATATTGCCTCCATCTAGAACTTTGAATCCACATGAGTTATCTAGAATGCTATTTTTCTCTTAAGGTGTGAGAAAAGCACAATTAAACAAAAAATTTTATAATTATAGTTGTTTCACTGTGTCTGCAAAAATAGGAATGGCTTTACACCAAGAATCTCTAATTCATAACTATTCGATAATAGTAATTACTTAAATGTAGCGAGCTGGTGATTAACCAAACACTTTCATGTTTATTTTATTCACATAACTACCATGTGAGGTGACCTGGATAAGAAGTATTATTTCCTCTTGATACAGATCCATGTCTGTTTGCATCTTAAATCTCTTTTAGTTCTGTCATCTGCTTTCCATACCACCTAATCATTGCCTTAGTTCAAATCCTGCAGCTCGCTTTGAATATCACGGTAGCTTCCTAACTGAGCTGGGCTCTTGACTATCTCCAGTTTACTCTTCACGAGGCCGCTAGTCTCGTATTTCTCAAAAGCCACATTTAACACGTCACTCCTCTGCTTAAATACATTGGCGTTTCCCCATTGTTTTTAGGATGTAATTCAAGTAACTTGGATGGAAGAAAAAGTCCTTTATGACATTTTCCCTGCCTCGTATTCACATCCAATCTTTCACCTACCATACGAATGCCTTGCACTAGCCATACAAACAGCTCTCGGAATGTAACACACTTCTCTGCCATGTCTCCTTTGGTCGTGTTGACTGCATTCCACACTCTGAAACAATTCTTGCTCCTACATATTCACTTGTTGCATATCTTCTAATCCTCCAAGGTCGTGTAGATGGAGCCTCTTCATCTTTGGCTGAGTCATGTACCCCTGTGTATACTTCTGTAGCCCCCTCCTTCTATCTCATACCTCCTCATAAGTCGGCACTTATCTTCCTGTCCTATAGTTTCCTGGTTATTTGTTTATTTATACGGTATTGGTACCTGAGGATTATAGTTTCTCCTTTTATGCTCTACCTCTTCCACAGCACCTAGGGAAAGAGTGACTCCAGTTTTGCTTAAAGTTGTAATGTGTTACACAACTGGAGGTAACAACATATTCTTTGAGTCCTACGGTAGCATCATTGTCATTGCATCCTTTTCTCTTCCCATATAACTAGCCATAGCACATGAATAATAGATTTTCAAGATTCCTATCTATTTAGATTATGGAAATAAGTTGAGCCAAGTTATACTTTTGGTGTATTTTGCACTGGTAGAAGCTGGGATATTTAGTTACAATAGTATAAGAGTTACCCTACATTTTAGAAATGTGTAGAGTGCAGTGCTTTAAAGCTTTACTTCCTTTGTCATTTATACATTGCCACCCAATGGGGTTTTTAATAGAAATTTTTTGTAAAGATTTTATTGGGGAATTGGGGGAGGGGAACAGCATTGGGGAATTGGGGAATGGGAACAGACAAGTTGCTGTCCTTTTGTTCTTCCATCTAGTTGTGGAGGACGTTGCTTCACTGGCCCAAGTTGGTATTATTATTGCGCTCTTTCCAGGTGAGGCAGATCGGTCGCTAGCCATTGGATGGCTGCTCTCTGCAGCTCACTGTGGCTCATGCCCACTGCCAGCCCGCCCCACTGCAGCCTATGCTGTTGCCGGTGACGCACAGCAGCCCAGCTCCAGTTCGAGCTGTTGTTCACCATCTTAGCTGTAGAGGGCGCAGCGTCACTGGCCCTCATGTGGGATCCGAACTGGAACCCTGCTGCTGAGAGCTGGTGTCCCAAGCCAACTCCTAACCAACACGCCACTCGGCTGGTCCCCAGTGAGGTTTTAAATCATTCAAATCACCCGCTGAGAAAGCAACAAAAATAATTTAATGGAATGAGCAAGTAAAATCATGGAAGAATAACATGACCGTTAAGTTTATGAGGTAAACAAATTCAGGCACATTAGGAAATTAATACAAAGTGACAGTGGGGCCGTTTTTTCCTTCTTTCATTAGTAATGGAAAAAGAATGGACTTAACCAATCACCCAATTCTGCTATATATCATGGTTATTGTAAAGCATACCTGAACTTAAAAGCATTTATCTAATTCCATTTCTGAGTCTTCATTAGAAAATGAGAACTACATTCTAAGGAGTATGAGGTTGGAAAATAGAGGATATACAATGGCAGCAATAGGAAAACAGAGCTAATGTGAGATTGGTTTACTGCTTAAACCTCAGGTCCACATCTGTACAGTCTGCCAGAACACAGGTTCCCTGCAGCTGCGAAGAGAGGAAGAATTCAGTGGATGTGTCCAGTGAGGGGGGCTGTTTACATCCTGCTTGCTCTAATACACAGCTTTGTGATATTAGGGAATAATAAAGAAGTGAATAATACATTTAGTTGTTTTATAATCTCCTAAATCATCTCTGTGGAGGGAAAAATCTCAAAGATGCATAAGTTTATAGAAAATTGGTTCCGAAATTTATCCATTCTTCAAAATAACAATTCCCTATAACAGGAAGCCACATGCCAGGAGCTATGCATATTTAATTTATTTTGATGCTTTTCATAGAAATTCTATTCATTCTTTATGTTTATGTATAGTCCTTTTCATCCGTCGTGGGATTTACTGTACAGTGTTTAAAAAATACAATGAGGCTGACAGAATTTGCTTGCAAACATTAATTTATTAGAGGATGAAGCAATCATTTGTAGAATTATAGTAGCCAAAGCAGAGGACCCCTTTTTATTATATTGTTCAAGAAAATAAAATATTGTGACTATATTTACAAAATGTAAATATGATGACACTTGAAGCTAAGAGACAGTATAACCAAATCTCTGGTGGGGATGCTCAAAATCTGTAATTGCATGTTAGAGAAATATGCTATAGATGATTGCTTGTTTTTCTTTTCCAATTTTGAGAAAATAATGCTATCTTGTTATTCATTTGTGACCAGATGAATCAAGGGAAAATCTCAGGATCTACTTCTGGGGAAATCCAACCCAAGAGAACATATTTTATTATCAGCAGTTTTGCCTCTAATATAGTTTTTCATCCTTTTTATCAGAGAAGTATATTTGGGGAGATAAGGACAATTATCAAAAGATGCATTGGTTTGGGATTTAAGGAAACTGTTACAAGTAACACACCAGTTTTACCACATTGTGACTTGGTAGTAGTCGTTACCATAGTGGCCTCATCATTTCATCTGAAAAATTAAAGCATTAGATCACATATGGTTAAGGAAAAAAAAGAAATTAATGGGAAGGATAAAAAACTACCATTACACCATGTATAGTTGCTTACTAGTAGTTTCCAGGAGTACTGTGATAAACTTGGAGACTGTGTTTGTCAGAACTAGTAGGAAAAGGTGCCATTATTTAATGCCATATATACTTCATGTGTATGTAATGGGAAAGGAAGGAAGTAGTCCATATTTTACCACCTCTAGAATAGACGAGATTGGATTTCATTTTTTTTAACTCTTTTGCTGCGTTAATTGATTTCAAGTTTTTTTTTCAAAATGTGTCAGAAATCCACAAAAAAACAAAAAGTTGGTATTTTGACTATTTTATGCATTTAATAACAATTTGAGCTGCTTTGTGTATAAATGACATTATTTTTATGTATAAAAATATCTGATATATTCACTCAGATATATCCAACCATCACAGCAAAAGGGTTAAATATATAGAATACAACATTTAAAGGAAATCTTATGTAAAAGCCCAACAGAAAAAAAACAAATTGAAAATGTAGGCATCTGGATGACAAGTGATGGGGGAAAATTTAACTCTCACCTACTTCCACTTCTAGCCTCTATCCCTGTAGCTATAGCTATAGTACTCTTACGACTTGAAAAAAACCTGCTATATTAGACTGCTTCCAACTCTAAGGCTGTCAATTTAGAAATGTCTCTTTACCTACTTAACTACAATCAGAACACAGCTAACAGGTAGCTTTAAATTGGTAATGCTTATCCATACAAAGCAAAACACTACAGAAATTTATCCAACAGCACAAATTTCCATAGCCATCATTGAATATAGCTCAATTAACTAACTAGGAATCTTCATTTGCTAGGCTGTTAGTTGGCATTTATCATGGGCTTTTGATAGAAGTCAGCATCAATATGTAAATGGCACCTTGGTTTTAGGAAAAAGAAGCTCAATTCACAGCCAAACATATGCTTTGGCTAATTGGTGTTTTGCTTGGCTTAGCATAACAGTTGGTGATAAAGGGGTAAAAATAAGTAAGTAGCACTGTGGTAAGAATAATGCTGATGAAGATAGGATGTCTGAGACCATTGTGGGGGGAAAAATACCTGGGATAATACTAAAGCCTTAATTTTCTTAGAGATGATAGTCTAGCCACCAACCCCCTTTTTCCATTGAAATATTGCTGAGGAATTCAGCTATAATATTACCTCAGGGCAGATAATATTATAACTCATTGCAGCATAGTGATATTGATTTACTTTAGATCAATTTACACATTAAAGCTATTTTTATCCCTCCTCTTTCTTGAATAAAGCACACATGTATCTTTCTTAGCTGACTTTTCTTTGCATTTCATTACATTTATCTAGTTCAGCTATTATTCATTTGGTGTTTTTATTGGGCACATGCTGCATGGATGGTCTTATGCTGAGCACTGACAGCAGTAGAAAGATTACTCAAAATTATTTCTGCCCTCAAGTAGCTGACAGTGGTTAGGGGAGAAAAGCCACACTCAGAGAATATATGACTTCTATGCCACTCCACCCCTTATATTGCCACTCCACCCCTTCACTCTCTAACCCTCTTATTCCTGCTCTTCTGGCCATTGTTCTTTACATCACGGTAAAATAAAACATCAGTGTAGGAAAAGGTTTAGAATTTATAAAGGAAGTAATTTTGTAGTATCATCAACACATGGTATCTGTCATGCCATCATAATCAGGTCATGTCCTTCTTGGTTCAAGCCTGACTTAGAGAAAAGCTTTCACTGAGATTTTATAAACAACAAGTAATAGGGTTCCTATGATTGTCCTGCGTGAGTGTTTTCATGTCTCTATACAATATCAAGAGAGCTGCTAGAGAGGCTCCTGATGCTGCCATGTACAGTATTGAATGGTTTTTAATTTCATACAGGCTTTGAACTGATCTGTCAGCCATTCATCAAAAAGTATAACTCACTGCATGTGCATGTGGAAAACTGTGAAATATACATTTTCTTACATTTCTAATTCTAGATTATTATTCATGGAGGGCCTGCAACTGACCTCAAGTAGTGCTATATCCTCCCCTTAATGGTAGTATTACAATATAATTAGCTGGGAAGATTGAAAGGACAAAGAAATCATTATTAACATTTAAGTCAACTTGTTAGATTTTGATAGACAGACAAGGTTCAAAGTTTTCTTATTACCTGAGTATAAATCCCATTTCGTTATAAATTTTGTCTTCCCTATGATTCACATCTGTTCTGTCTACGATGATTTTAGTAAAGATGATGATGAAGGTAATAATGATAATGATTCCTCATAATGGATAACTACTGTATAATAGCAGGTAGAATGTGGTAAGTACTAAAAAAAGAATGTCAGATAAATATCATGAGAGTTCAGAACAAGGCAAGGATGACCCTGATTTTTTTCCCTCTCTCTCTAGGCATTTTTAGATATACATCTGTATTGTGTGTGGGGGGTATGTGTATGCATGTGTTGGAGAGGTTCAACTCAACTAAAGTTATAGATTTTTGTATTGAATTTCTGGCATATATTATGCTCATGAATCTGTTCATTAATACTTCCCTTCCTCTTTCTTGTTATGGATGTACTGATACTGATTTTCTTTAATATTTCTCATTGTGAAATAACAATTACTGAATAACCCATTGTAAGTCAAACCAGGATAATGTATTAGGAGTGTTCTTTAGATAACATGAGGTTGGTAAGGAGAGAATCATTAGACTTTATAAGAGAGTAAGGCCAATTCTCAAATTCTTGAGGGGATATAATCATTAAGACTAGGGAAGTAAATGTGTACAGACCTAATTTTTAATCCTCTAAAACTATTTTTAAAACTTAAAAATTTTAAACCATCTAATCAAATATATATATAATTCTTGTTTCAGCAGAACAATTGTGTCCAGAGAATTTACCTTCTCTGGGCACAATTTTCCTTAATTCATCTAATCATATGTACACCAATGAATTCATTCATCTATCTCTCTATATATGTATATGTATTTATATACATGTATATATATATAAAATCTATATATCTAAGGTAAGTATATAGGTTGAACCATATGAAATGGCTGATATTTGACCATTTTGACCTAAAAATGGTAATTTCTTATAGTTCTAATGAATATCTCTGCTATTACTGTGCTGATTAAGTGGGATGAGAAGGTACTGCACTATATCACTCCACTTAATCAGCACAGTAAGGCCAAGATATGTGAAGCATAATGAAATTTTTAGAAAACTGACTGATGGTTTTGTAATATAAAATCTGTATGCTCCCCAAATCAAGAAAGGGAAAAAATTGTGTTCTCTAGAAACCTGGTTAATCCCACGTGATCTTTATACTATTAATAATGGACAATACTGTGAAGAAATAGACAACTGGGGAGTTAACTATAGATATAAATTTTTCTGTATATAATCAAATTTACCTAACTCTAAATTAAATAAATTTGGCTGAAACCAAACAGACTCCTTTGCTACTGAGACAGTGGGCTCTATTAAGTGCTGTGTCTGCCCAGGCAACATTATAATTAAGTTTATAAATGCTACTTAGTATGCTTTTAAACCAACAGACTAATGGAAGAGGGATTGATATAAAATATAATTCTTAATTTGAGAAGTAAAAACTGTTTCTACTGCAATCATTTATTTTAAAGTATAGTTAAATAGCACATATATAGTAAGTGAAATGTAAGTTATTAGAATATATGGGAATTTGAACGAAAGGAATTATTTGGTTATCAGGCCATATTTGGTGGAAATATTCCTGTCCAGGAAAGTTGTTACATTAAAAGAGTGCTATTTTCTAAAATATAAGAGTAGAAATAAGAATAAAATTCTTAATTTATGTTATAAAAAGATTATAGTATTTACAGTGTGAAAGGATTTTATATATGATAATATATACCTAATGATTAAAACCAAAAGACTTCTTTTGGCCAGCCTTCTTTTAGAGCATGGATTCTGGTAAAGGAGCAATATAGCCACTTTAAGAGCAATTAGATCTCTTAATCTCTTCAAATCAATACCAAGATTTCTTTTTAATAAGTAGGTTCAACACCACTTGTAAGAAGAAAAAAGTCTCAAAATGTTGTTATTTTTTCCATTCCTGCTAAAAGGAGTTAGATATTTAAATTTTAGATATTTTTAAAATATTTGGAAAAGAGTTAGACAAAATTAAAATTATATTTACAGTTATTCCAAAGGAAATGAAATATTTAAGTATAAATCTAACAAAGTACATATAAGATGTACACCCTGAATTAGACACATTGCTGAGGAAAGAAATCAAGACCTAAGTAATTGCAGAGACATACCACAGTGATGGATTAGAAGTCACAACATAGTGAAGATCTGTTAATTTTCCCCCAAATTGATCTTTAGATTTAATGCTTGTAAAAGAAAATATGTGGGAGGAATCACTCCACTCAACATTAAGACATACTATACAGATATAGTAATCACAAGTGTGATGTTGTTGGTGTGATAAACACACACACATCAATGGAACAAAATAGAGAGTCCAGAAATAGACCAGAAACAAATAGTCCAGAAACAAATATGCCCAACTGATTTTTGACAAAGCTATAAAAGCAATTCAATGGAGGAAAGATGTCATTTTTAACAGATGTGCTGGAGCAGAAAAGTGAACCTCGACTTAAAACTCACACCTAATTCAAACATTAACTCAAAATGTATCATGGAATACATGTAAATCATAAAAATATAGAACTTCTAGAAAAAAATAGGACAAAATCTTTGAGATATAAGGCTTGGTAAAACGTTCGTAGACTTGACACTGAAAGCACAGTCTATAAAAGTAAATATTGATAAATTGGATCTCATCAAATTTAAAAAGGTTTTCTTATGTGGAATAGCCTAATAAGATGAAAAATAAAGCTACAGAATGGGAGAACACACACACAAACCACATAACTGAGAAAATATTTTTATCTAGAATATAAAAAGAACTCTCAAAACAACATTAAAAAATGACAAAATTAGACAATGGGGAAAAGACATGAATAGACATGTTACTGAAGAAGATATATAGATGGCAAGTAAGCACAAGGTAAATGTTTCAATATCACTAGTATTAAAGACATACAATTTTAAAAATAAAAAGGAGACATCACCACACACCTATCAGAATGTCTAAAATTAAAAATAATGATGACAATAATTCTGAAGAGAATGCAGAAAAAATACACTTGTGCATTGCTGGTGGGAATACAAAATGGTTACAGCCACTTTGGAAAAGAGTATAGGAGTTTTCTGAAAGTAAACATGTACTTACCATGTAACCCAGAAATTATACTCTTGGGCATTTATCCCAGAGAAATGAAAATTTGTGTTCACATAAAAGCCTGTACATTAATGTACATAGCAGCTTTATGTGCAATAGCCAAAAACTGGAAAGAAAAAACCTAAATGTGATTCAATGAGTGAATCATTCAACAAGCTGATACATCTACACCATGGACTACTTACTGCTTAGCATAAAAAGAAATGAACTCTTATCACATTTAACAACTTGGATGGATCTCAAGGGAATTATGCTGAATGCAGAAAGTCGATTTCAAAAGGTCACATACCGTATTATTCCATTTATATATTCTAGAAATGACAAAATTATGGATATAGAGTACAGAGTTATTGCTGCTAGGGTTATGCAAGGTGGGTGGTAGGGAGTTGGCTGTTGCTATAAAAAGGTAACAGGGTCCTTGTGATAGAAATATTCTGTATCTTAACTGTGGTATTGCTCAAATAAATCTACACATATGATAAAATTGCATGGAACTAAATACACACACTGACACACAAACACACAGAAGAGTGCAGATAAAACCTGTGAGATTTGAATAAGACTAGTGTACTGTATCAATGTTAACTTCATCATTGTGATATTATACTACCGATATTACCATTGCGGGAAATTGGGTGAAGGGTATATGGTATCTATTTCTTAGAACTTCAAGCGAATCTACAATTATCTCAAAATAAAAAAAAAAATTAGCAAAGAGGTGAAAATAGGGAGAGGGAGAGAATGTCGAGACACAGAGTAAATAAGAGAAAGAATAAGAGAGAATAGAAATATATTGTGTTTAGTTGCAGTATAAAACATGACGATTACTTTGCCTATACAGGGAACATTAGTGTCAACTTGATTCCCCTGTTGAATATATCAGGCTTAAAAGTAACAATTAAAGACTAGCTGCCTAGACTTATCAAAGCAATGCTAGTAGCTGAAATTATTGTTACAACTGTTAGACAATGCAGGTAAGAAGTCAAAAGCAAGTAATGTTAACTTGAATAAAAAAGCAACATGCCTCTGTTATTCATTGGAAACAAAGGCTAGGTATTTGCCTTAGATATGATTTTAAGCTACGTTTATTTTTTTCTTATTACTAACATTTATGTAAGAGTGAATTGCTGAAAGTTTGGGCACTATTAAGACATCTCCTAAAAAAACATGACTACAGCACCATGACCAGGTTTCTAAATGTGAGAAACATTTTATTTTTCTGAGACTGTGAAGGATGCCAGAGGACATACCAGTATGTGTATGTGTGTGTGCGTGTGAACATGTGTGTAGCTTTGATTTGGTAGCAACTGAAATTATGTTTGGTTTAATGACTGTCTTTCTTTGAGCCCCTCTCACCGAAAAAAAAGTCACTGTTGAAATCACAAAGAAAGCCTAAAATGTCATACATGTTTTGAGTGCCATATCATCCTTCTTTGCCCACTCTGACTAAAGTTCCGTCTGAAGTTATGCAAGATTAAATACAGTCAGTTGAAGACAGCATAAGGAAAGGATGCTATGATATCGCCTTGGCATCTTTGTCCAAGATAGTTTTTATACAGAAACATTGAGTGTGTGTGTGTGTGTGTGTGTGTGTGTGTGTGTGAGTGCACGCATGCATGCTCACATGTGTGCCCACGCATGCTTTCTTACCATCCTAAAGTTATGTACCATTTGGGATTAGTTTTCCATAGTCTGTGTAGTTCACACAAGATATATTTTACTGGACGCTTTAGGCTTATCAGTGACACTGACATCGGGGGTGATTGTTTCCTGTCATTTTATTCTCCCTTCTTCCCTTGTCATCTATACCCAAATATTCTGGCCCAGCGATTACTGCTTGTCTTGGAACTACTGGAAATTTTCAAACAATGGTAACTTTAAGCATGAAATCACAACTACAGGACAAAGCTGATAAATCATCTCTTCCTTCAGCATTAAGGAAGTCACGTGCAGTTTAATAAACCTAATGCAATATTTTCTCTTGTCATGAAGTAATGAAGAATAATGTTTAGGTTTGATCTGACTTATGTAAATGCAAAAGATTCCTTTTGGAGAAGAATGTGTACCTGAACAATTTCTCCTATAGAGTCAGGTAAGTAGGTAGGTAGGTAGGTAGGTAGGTGAATAGACAGACAGATAGACATATATCTCAGCAGGGGCATTTCATCTATTTTAGTTACAGTTTACCTTAATACTCTTTATACTTTTAAAGATATTTATATCTAGGGAAGGATTTGGTTTTCCAAATAGGTGTTTTGCAGTCTCTGGTGTTTAATTGAGCTTTCTCATTCCCTTGGTTACCTCTTGTCCTCATAGATGAAAGCTGATCATGCTTTTCATTGTTTATTGCTAGGCAGAAGTTGATTACATAGTCATTTATGGATAACTAACATGAAAATAATATGACATTGCTTTTGCTTTTAATTTCACTTTTTATTATCATCCTGTGTATAGGAAAGAGTAGTTTGCAAAAGTTAGCATGTTATAAAACACTTGGTAAAATAGAAAACCTAATTTTTCACTCTATAAAAGAACCTACTTTTCCAAACTCTTTTGATAATATTTCCCAAATTACTCTTCTAGTCAAAGAAATTGAGGACATTTGTACAGAATAGTCATCTGTTTGTGTGGTATGTTAGGCATAATAATGGCCTCCCAAAGATGTGCTCATCCTAATCCTCGGAACCTATGAATATGTGACCCTACGTGGTTGTAGTTCAAGGTCCTCAAAACCACTGTTAGGTTCAACTGATTCACTAGGAGAACTCACAGAATTCATAGAAACTGTTATGCTGTTATTACAGTTTATAAATTGCAAAAGGATAAATATTAAAATATAAAAAACCAAAAGATACAAAAGACAGAGTCCAGGAGAGAGCAGGTGCCAGCTTTTGGTTATTCTCTCTCAGTGGAGTCACATGGACAGCACTGAATTCTCCCAGCAGTGATGTGTGGCAGTATATACAAAGTATAGCTAACAAGAGTTTACTCAAGTCTTGGATTCTTCATTTTACTGGGTTGGTAATGTAAGCATGCTGCACTCATGTGCCTAAGCCTCCTACTTAAGTCTCCAGCCTCTCCAGAGGTTAAATTAATACAGTGTGACCCAAGAGCCACCCTATAAATCACATTGTTATCACAAATGAACTGTGGCCCAAGGCCAGAGGTAAATAAGGCACTTTTATCATCAGGCTGTTTCTAGGGTTTGGATGTTATCTCCCAGAAACCAGTGAAGAGCCAGTCCTTTCTTTGGAATGTGCAGAGTTTGGACAACCTGTGCCGGCTGAGTTAATCTTTTATTGCATAATGGCAAGGGGTCTCCTTAGATGTGATTAAGTTAATGATCTTGAAATAGAGAGATTATCTTGCATTATCTGGATAAACACAAGAAAATCAGAAATATCCTTAAAAGAGTCAGAGAAAAAGATGTGAGAATGAAGAGCAGTGTCAGCGCAATATGATGTAGATTGAAAGATGCTATGCCTCTGGCTGTGAAGGTGGAGAAAAAGAGCCATAGACCAAAGGAATGTAGGCAGTTTCTAGAAGCTAGGAAAGGCAAGGAAATGTTTTATTTTCTAGAGCCTCTAGAATGAACACAGCCCCGATAACACTTTGATGTTAGCCCAGTGGCAGATTTCTGACCTCCATAACTATAGGAAAGTCACTAAATTTATAATAATTTATGTAAGCCACAGGAAAATAATACAGTAAAATATAAATATTATATATATGCAGATATATGAGTGTGTATATTTGACATGTGTGTTTATATATGTATTATGTCTTTGGGTAATTTAAAGCAAACTTTTAAAAATTCTCATCTTGGGCCGGCTGAGTGGCGTGATGGTTAAGAACTGGCTAGGTACGCCAGAGGGCCCCGGTTCAGATCCCACATATGAGGGCCAGTGACACTGCCCTCTACAGCTAAGATGCTGAACAACAGCTCAACCTGGAGCTGGGCTGCCGTGAGTCGCCAGCGACGGCGTAGGCTGCAGCCCCTGCTGCAGTGGGTTGCCATGGGCTACTGTGTGTAGCCAGCAGCCAGCGTGAGCGGACATTAGCCGCAGTGAGCGGCCGTCCAGAAGCCGGCGACTGATCTGCCTCTCCTGGGAAGAGTGCAATGATGGTGCCAACTTGGGCCAGTGAAGCAACGTCCTCCACAACTAGACTGAAGAACAAAATGACAGCAACTTGTCTGTTCCCCTTTCCCTAATTCCCCGGCACTGTTCCCATCCTCCAATTCCCCAATAAAAAAAATCTTTAAAATTCTCATCTTACTACTTGCACTTCTTACCCTCAAGACAACAAACACTCAGACACACAAATGCACACACACACACACACATACATTTATAACACACACAAATGCACACACACCCACATTTATAACACACCGTATTCAGATCTGTCTTCCTCTAATGACAACTCACAAATTTGTGAGTAGAGTACAATGGGTTTGACTTGGGGTTATGAAATTCCTGGTAAACATCATCAAGGCAGATGGATATCTAGGTTTTTCATTTCACTGATGAGCAGGCTTTGGTATACAAAGTGACAGTTGCTATTAAAATTTGGATTTCTTACCTATTTCAGAGTAATTTGCACCTACAGTCCATTTGCAAGCTCCACGTTTTAGAAATTCAGCTTTGTATTTGCTGCATTATTACATTCCTTTGCATTTTTCTTACATCTACTTTGCTTAACAAGAAGACACTGAAGTTTTAAGTAGTTCTGTATGTGACTGAGTTAATAATATAGTTCTTCAGTTGGTAACAAGAATGCTCTTGGAGTTATCTCGCACTTTTTTCTCATCCAAGTTATTTGATAGATTGAGAAGCTTTTGACTCTTTTGCTTAAAATTGCTGTGCACCTTAACTCACAGTATTTCTTAACCATAGTGCCTGACGAAGCCTGGATGTTATAGGCACCATGTACAGTTTGGCCCAGCAGTTGATCTCTGCTCAGATGATTCAAAAGGGTAATTAGAGAAAGTCAACAAGATCCATAAGTCTATAATTTTGTTTTCTGCCCAAATACCATAACTAAAAAGGATGAAAAGCATGTAACCACTTGCAACTAAAAACAGTGTATATATAGTGTTTTACCAAAAGGGTCCTGTCATGCAGTACACCGATTAAAAGCTTATACAATTTCATTATTCACAGATTCCATATTTGTAAATTCTCTGACTTGTAAAAATTTATTTGTAAATCCAATAGCAATACTCATAGAACTTCCAGTATCATTCGCAGATATGCAGAGTAGCCAACAGTTTCAGTTGCCTGACATGCGCACTCCCAGCTGAGGTCCAACAAGGTGACACGGCCTTGTGTTTCAGCTCTCGTCCTGAATCCATGTCCTTTCCGTGGACTATTTTGTGCCCTTTTTGTCACAATTTTTATGCTTTTTGCTGTTTAGCATGGCCTCCAAGCTTGGTGGTGAACTGCTGTCTAGTGTACTAAGCACAACAAGGCTGTGATGTGGCTTACAGAAAAAATACTACATGTGTTAGATAAGCTTTGTTCGGGCATGAGTTGTGCTGTTGGCTGTGAGCTCAGGGTTCATGAATCAACATATAGTAAATAAGGCATCTGTAAACAGAAACTTACGTAAAATAAGATTATGTACTGATCGATTCATAAACATTTTGTGTCTAGAGTCTTACAGGAACCTAACACTGTATTTCCCCTGGGATAAATGCTTCAGTATTGGCTAATTCAGTGTTTGTGGTGACTTTATAGAACTTAACTACTGCAAGTAAAAAGAATTGACTGCATGCTTGTCATTCTTCCTCTCAAGTGACTTGCACAGTGTAGGGTCTACACTTCCAACATGACTGAAAGTCCACAGTGGCATTCAGATTTCCCAGGTTCATTATTTAGCTGTATGTGTTTCTAAGAAGTTAATGAAGTTATACATTATTTAAGCCCCAAGTATGTATTATTTGTTCTTTTATTCCAGTGTATAGAAATTATACCACCAATACCAGGAATGTCATGAAGCTAAAGTGACACAATTCTGTGTTTCTTAAATGAAAGAATAAATCCTTCTCTTTTTTTCCCTATATCTCTGAGTCTATTTCTGTTTTGTTTGCTCGTTTATTCTGCTCTTTAGATTCTACATATAAGTGAGATCATGTGGTATTTATCTTTCTCAGTCTGACTTATTTCATTTAGTATAATATGCTCTAGGTCCATCCATGTCGTTGCAAATGGTAAGATTTTATTCTTTTTTATGGCCAAGTAATACTCCATTGTATAAATGTATCAGTTTCTTTATCCAGTTGTCTATCGATAGGCATGTTTGTTGTTTCTATACCTTGGCTATTGTGATTAGTGCTGCAGTGTAGGGTGCCAGATGGGGACTGTGGGGGATCACTTCATAGACTGCGTGGATGCTTGACCACTGTGCTGTACACCTGAAGCTGGTAGAATAATATTGAATGTCAACTGTAATTAAACATATATATTTAATTTCATATATATATATATATACATATATATATATATATATATATATATATATATANCATATATATATATATATATATATATATATATATATATATATATATATATATATATAGTCACGGGATGTGGAGTACAGCATAGGGAATATAGACAATTGTAACAGCTATGTACAATGTCAGAGGGGTAGTAGATTAGGGGGAGTTATCACTTTGTGAGGGGTGTAAATGTCTAACTATTAAATTGCTTCATATACCTGAAACTTTAAAAAAAAAAGAAAGAAAAGAATAAATTCTTCTGCTGGAAAGACTTCTTTTCCATCTCATTTTCTCATCTTCTCATTTCTCATCTTAAATGGTCTTTTTCCTTACTTTTTTCTTCACTTTTCCTATTGATTATTCTTCATAGCCATCTATTTTACATCTCATTCTTATTACCTTTTTCTCTTTTTATAATGCTAGCCACAAAAATGACAAAATCCCTAACCTCCAACTCCCTGCACCATTTGGCACATGGCAAATGTCTCTTTTTTTGTATTTATCTTATTACATCTATATCTTTTATATGTTCATGTCTAAAACTGAGCCCTATGCATAGGTGTGAATATCCAGTTAACTAATGACTTTGACAAATTGCAGAACCTTTTATCTCTTTGCAAAAAAATGCTTTGAAGAAATTCCCTGTGACATTCACAAAATTGTAAACACACACACATAAAAGATTTTTTAAAAATTGACTAAAATATTTATATATTGTTTCAATACAGTATTTGGTTTAACAGTCAGAAATTCAGTCATTCCATTTGCTATTTCAGTATCATTTTTATATTACTAAAATATATTATTTCCAAAACTGTCTCAAATTTACCAACATCTCATTTTATATGACCTTACTTTGTTGACTACAACCCTACCAGGAATATCTGTGGATGAATAGAAAGCTGTCTGCCTGTCTGCCTGTCTGCCTGTTTATCTATCTATCTATCTATCTATCTATCTATCTATCTATCTATCTATCTATGTATCTTCTATATAAAATATGTGTGTGTCTACTATGTATGTATTATAAAGACATGTATGTATATAAGCATATACATGTACATGAATAATATTAAGTGTATGTGTAAATGGATAAGTGTTAAATATGTATGCATATATAAATTTATGTATGTTTATAAAATTATAAAGGTTTATATTGATCTAGGATACAAAGACTATGTGACCTTGGCATAATTTGGAGCAGCAAAGCTCTCTTCATTAGTCTGCCACCTTGAAAACCCTTTTTACTTTATGTTTTCCATTGCACAAAACAGCGTAGAAACCCCTCTCCTTGCCATCAGTCTCTCCAAACCCTAAATATTGTCCATATTACAGTGACAAATATATTAGAATGTTTTTGGAACATCTTGAGATCTTTGAATTAAAATATCAACTAAATTAAAATAATAAACCTAGACTTGTGAGCTTTAGTTTAGATTTGACATTATGTAGTTTACCAATTTGTGGCCAGAGAATGGAAGAACAATCCATTTTTACAGAATTAGAGCATACTTAGGATGTGAAACTTATATGAATAATTTTTTTAAGTCACTGTATCTGCTAAGAAAAAAATCAGTAAGTGACTTAATTAAAATGAATAATTTAGATGATGTCCTCTGTATTGTAATCCAATTTTAAATAGTGAGCGTCTCTGGGAAGAAGGAAAATATTTATTTAATCACTGGTTACATGTTATTATAGACCTTATGTGTTCTTTCAGAACATAATAATGGTTGGTAATTTTCTAGACAGACTCACTTGATAAGAGTTAATTTGACTAAGATTATCTACAATCTACTGGACTATTGTGCTTATGGCATGTCCCATTTTTTTAATTTAATACATTGATATAAAATATTTAGTCTTGTAATAATTAGCAATTAAGACTTTTGTACTTATGAAGTCACTTCAATGAAAATATTATAAAACCATTAGGCAGCTAAAATAGGCCCCATGCATTTTTAAATACAGTTTATACAGAGTACAATTATTATTTTTCTCTTGGAAATATCTTCTTAATAATATTGATGTTGTAAAGAAAAAACCAAGGTATTTTATAATGTAAGCTATTTGAAAGGAGACTGAATTATATGGAAGCTTTTCATTGTTATTTTAACTCATACATCTTTTGAGTAGAAAAGGATGCCATAGTTTTAGCTTTGTTTTCCCCAGGAACCACACATATTAATTTTCATTACATTCTTCTCTAAATGTAAAGTGCATTTTGCTTTTGAATTCGAGTCATGGATAAGACCATAATAGCTAATGAATGAATAAAACAAATCATCACACTAAATACTTCCAGACATTTTTGTTGTGGAAGTAGAAATGGGGGATGAAAGTTGAAGGCTTCCTATATAGTTCTATATTATTTGGATTTTTGCTCTAATAATATAGTCATTCCATACATGCATAATAAAAAATAATATTTCTTTTGACCAAATTGGTCAAGTCTTGAGGTAAATATGCCTTTTCACTAAAGATCAGTGAGTGACATATTTACTGGTAGATTTTATACAAACTGTTAACTCTTGTACATCCTTATTATTTTTAAACAAAAATATGTGTTCTGTTTCCTACCAGTCACTTATCCTGAAATAAAAAGTGTTGTCATCTGTTTGGAAAAAAAGAAAAGGAATGCAGACCTATATACCTATATACCTGTACATCTATGTATAGCTAGCTATAGATAGATCTGTAGATATAGGTATTTCTTTGTATTTATAGTTAATACAGACAGATTTCCAGGTTTTAAAACGCCTTTGTTCGTCTTTGAATATTAAGGGATTTGACCCATATACTCATTTATCAAAATTGACTAGGGCATATAAAGAAAGGGTTAGATATGTAATATGCATTGCTAATATTAACTAGAATCATTGTTTTGAAGTACAGATTTTAGTTCAATAACAGCACATTACGGCAGACCAAAGTTATTAACTTCAATTGATAAAGAATTATGAATATAATTATAATCCTGTTAATTATTTAGAGCCATGAATTATGCAAATGCAGCAGGTATTATTAATCATCTGCAGGAACCAGAACAATTTCCCTAAAAGAACATATAAATATTAAAATGTCTGACTTGGCTCTCTTGTGTACTTTTAGAGCTTTAGTGTTCCCTTATGGACAATGTTTGGATTCAGTTCTTCTTTATGAAATGAAAAATGCCCCAAATGTGCGTTCTCCAAAGGCCAAATGAATGTCATTCGATTTCTCTTCTTGTCTGTAAAATGTTTACTGACTGTGTGGTTTCACATGTTTGTTTATATCAGAGATAGCTCAGTTCTTTTAAACTAACATTAGTCTGTGGTGGCAGACGTCCTACTCACGAATAGCACAGTGTATGCATACCCCTGCTGTGACACTAACTATGGGTAATAGTCTTGGAGCATCTAATAAAATATTAGAATTTCCAAAGTGAACATATCATGAACCTTCCCCCCCAGTGCTAAGGAAAAACAGAGAATTTAATGGAGTAGTTATGACTCATTTCTATATGTATACTCACCATTTGTAGAAGGAACATAATGAAAAAGTAGCAAGAAAAAGATTTACAAATGGGCACTTTTGAAGAGACATGGTTGGTAACAGACTTGAATATCTGCTTCTGTAAACAGATTGTTGTAAATTCTTCATGCAAGAAATACTGGACTTTTGAGGAGCAACTTGCAGAAATGTTTAAAAATAGTTTTATAAACAAGAACTTTGTTTGCCTCAGAATATTAGAGGTTAATGTCTGTGTTTCGTTTAAATTCAGTTTTCTTTTATTTAAAATAGAACGCTTCATAATTGACTCTTTGAAGAATAATTTTTAAAAAATATCTCAAAACACTTTCAAATGCCAAAAGATTTATATGTTTGTGATTTTGGAACGTGATCCTTACTTGGAAAATGCCAAGGTTGGGCAGGTACTAGGGTAGGAGTTAGACGACCCACAAAGGGACGTGTATGAAATAGTGTAAGGGAGCACTGTGCTACTGAGACTGTTAAAGTTGTAGCCATTAGAACAATGTCTGGCATAGAAGGACTTCCAGAATGACATAATTAGCTTGCAGTTCATGGCACATTCACAGAAAATGACAGTGTACATTAACTGTTGATTGGTGGAGGTATCACAGACATGACTTTTTAAACATATACTTCATCTATGTGTTTTCTAGTAAGAGAATAGCCCAACTTTATTCAGTACTGGATAACATTTGGACTTGTGTTTTGTTTGTGCTTCACATTTTTTAAATTATATATAAAAATTTGGTGTCCAGAATATTACAGAGTTTGGAAATGATGTGGCAGAGAGATCTTTGAAGTAAATGGGATTCTTAAACAATCAAAGATTTTTGGTCTTGTCTTTCCTGAATTTCTGCTTGTGACTCTCTGCTTTCTGCCCTGATGCTAGTGGCTCTGATGTCTGTGCTGCCTGCTGTCTATTTGAACTTTCAATAACATTTCTGATCTGGTTCTCTTTCTGAAGATCACCCTTGAGTTAAAGGTCAAACTTTTTTATCTTGCAATATTTTTTCAAAATTAAAAATATATACAGAGGATGCCCAAAAATATATACACATTTTAAGAAAGGAAAACTATTAAAATTATAATACTCATATACCGATAGCAAAAGAGGAATACAAGTCACGTTTGACTGCTGCAATGACTAGAGGTGCTCAAAGTGGTTCCCATCATCACCCAGACACTTCTGATTATGGCGAACTACTGCTTGAGCAACGTTGATCAAACTGTCTACTTGTGTACCGTTTTTTGGCACCCTCTGTATATATGTATTATGTATGAGACATTATAACATCTGAATTTTTATTATATGCAAATTTATTAGGTGAAAGGTAGAATGAAGATCAGCAAGTAGAAATCGAATCCTTTGCATGGAGGGCAGATTTAATTTTGCCATAGAAAGAACTTTCTAATATACTATAACGTGTCCACGGTTGAAATAAACATGAATGCATTCTGCCCTCCTCTATCTTTTTTTACTATTGCTGAATTTCAGGGCTCATCTTCTGGAATCTGCCTCAGTTCACACCTGGAATTTATTTAATGAATGCTCTTATTTAAGAAAAGGCAATATTTTAAGAACTTTACACAAATTATACCAGAATTTTCGTAACAATCCAGTCAGCTAAATATTATTAGCATCCCCATTTTCCAGTTAAGTAAACTGAGGTACGGAAGGGTTAAGCAACTTGTCCAAAGTTACCCCCTAGTCAGTGGCACATTCAGACTTAGGCAGTCTGGCGCCATGTCTGCGCTGTAAATATCTACTGTGCTCTCCTGCACTCAGCATCACAGTCTGGATCCCCATGACTTAGAGCTATAATACTTGAGACTTTTCATTGTTTGCCCCAACTTATTTCTCTAGCCTCATTTTCCAACGTTACACTTACATTCCTGTCATCCAGGCACATGGAACCTGTCACCTTCCACCTGAACACGTTTGGACTTTTCAATTGTCTGTGACATTTGGCATCCCACCTCTGTGTCCCCGACATCTGCCGCAGTCCTCCTCCTAGTACTCTTTCTATGGGACTCCCCCATTTATTTTTCAATCAAATTGTTGCTGCTTCTATACAACTTTTTGCAAATACCAGGCCCACTTAGTTATTCCTCCTCGTTTTACCCCAAACTTCAAAGTTTCAAATCTGTTATGACCTTATAGCATATTAAATCATTTCTATTTCTCTCCCCTGTTGTAAACTGGCAACTCTCTGAAGTCAAAAACCACATTTTTATTTAGGTGCCCTCAGACCTTGAGAAGGAAATGCATTTAAAAATTGTTGCTTTTAAGACAAACAAAGAGACAAAAACTCATAGACACACACACACACACACACACAAAACAAAACAAAACAAAACAAAACAAAACCCCTCATAGACACAGACAACAGTTTACTGGTTACCAGAGGGTAAGGTGGGGGTTGGGGGTGGTAGAAGAGGGAAACGGGGGTTGAATATATGGTGATATATTATTGAAATGGACACTTGAAATCTATATAATTTTACTAATCATTGTCACCCTGATACATTTAATTAAAAAATAAAAAAGTAAAAATTATCCAAATGAGCGGAACACATGTACTATAAAGCAAGAGTTTCTTATCGTGTGTGTTTAAGTGTTTAAACAGGAGCTAAATGACCAGTCATCACAACTGTGGTGAAGGGGATTCCTGCATGGGGAGAAAGGTTAAACTAGAGGCTTGTCTCTATGGGCTTTTGTAGCTTTCTCATCCCGATTCCATGGCATGCCTCAGAGCTAAAAAGTGCCGGTCAGAAATACCTATCCATTGTGTGCAGCGCAGGCTAGTTGATTATGATCCCCAGGGCCTAGTTCTGAGAAAATGTGTTTGTATTTTAGTCCAAAAAGAGCTACTCTCTGTCTCTCCTCCTCACTAAATTTCCTTTTATATTTTTTACACCTTCGGAAACTATGTTTGAGTAGAGATTTCTGCAATTGGCCTCTGTGCACAAACATTCAAACGGTAGATATTTATCCCCAGAGATGTTGAAGAAGGTGTATTCTTAACTTATTGCTAAGATTTAATTCTTTTCACCCTGGGAGAGAAACTAATGCTCCATAATATCACTTACGAGACTGATATTTTCGTATAACATAGGATTAAAGGAAAAGAGAAAAATTTTGAATACATGCTTATGGTGAATTAGATAAGGAAGCAAATGAATTTCTAAGATCTTACATTGTTTTTTCTACTAAATGAGGTATAGATTTCTAATTGTTAGAGTGATGATTTTAACTGTCTATTTTTTAGGCCCTTTATAAACAGATCTAACATCAAATATTTTTATATCATTTTTGGATTATGTTATACTGAAATTTATGCATAAGTACAAAGGCATTAGTATTTATAATAAATAATTACAGAAGAATTCACTGATTTAATGGAAAAATAATTAGCACAATTTTAAGAATGCATTGAAAAGAGAGGGAACAAAGGAAAACTGAAAGCAACAAACGAACAAGACAAACAACAAAAAACTCATAGACACAGACAACAGTTTAGTGGTTACCAGAGGGTAAGGGGGACGGGGGAGGTAGAAAAATGTAAAGGGGCTCAAATATATGGTGATGGAAGGAGAACTGACTTCGGGTGGTAAACACACAATGCAATAATAGATGATGCATTGGGCTGGCCGAGTGGCAACTTGGTTAAGAACTGGTTTGGGATGCCAGAGGGCCCTGGTTCGGATCCCACGTATGAGCGCCAGTGACACTGCTCTCTGCACCTAAGATAGTGAATGGCAGCTTGACCTGGGGCTGAGCTGCCATGGGTCGCTGGCAACGGTGTAGGCTGCAGCCCCTGCTGCAGTGGGTTGCCATGGGCTACCGTGTGTAGCCAGCAGCCTCTGTGAGCAGCCGTTCAGAGGCCAGCAACTGATCTGCCTCGCCAGGGAAGAGCTCAATGATGGTGCCAGCTTGGGCCAGTGAAGCAACGTCCTCCACAACTAGACTGAAGAATAAAAGGGCAGCATCTTGTCTGTTCCCCTCCCCCAATTCCTCAGTGCTGTTCCCCTCCCCCAATTCCCCAATAAAATCTTTAAAAAAAATAGACGATATATTATAGAATTATGCACTTGAAACCTATATAGTTTTATTAATCAATATTACCCCAATAAATTTAATAAAAAATAAAATGATAAAGATCTAGATGCTACAAAAGTATATTAGTTATCTATGCAATCCAATGTGATTTTTCTTATCCTATATAATAATATCCTATATTACATATGTCCGTTTTGAAAGTTGGCACTATATTGTTATTTTAAATTTTCAAGTTGTTTAAGCCATGATTCGTAGTGGAAATTCACTTTCATCTTTGCTTTATTTTGGCATATTTTATTTACCACACATATAGATGTAAAAATGTACTGTACTATCATTATAGAAATATTAAAAAGAGTATAAAGAGAACAAATAACTCACCCCAAATATATAAATGCTTAATGAATATGTTCATATTATGAAAATATTTAGTAGGTTATTTTCATAACCTAACCTACTAAAATAAGTAGGTTTTATTTTTTGTTTGTTTTTGTTTTGCTTAACAAATTGGAAATGGTCAGTAAGGCAGAGGAGTCAGTGAAGGGGACATGCCCTTTTCTTGTTGGTGGGATTATAAATCAGTCTAATGGTTTTTGAAAGCACTTTGGCAATATGCATAAAGAGCATATTTGATCCTTTGACCCAGCAATTTATCTTCTGAGGCTCTTCCCTAAGGACATGATTAAGTAATATGAACAAGGTTGTTTTTTGCTGTGTTATTTTGAATAGAAAAAGAAAAAGAAACAGCCAACAACTCAGTTGTTGACAAATAAGGAATCAGTTAAACAGATTTTTATTTTATTGGAGAGTTAGAGGAGGGGAACAGCATTGGGGAATTGGGGAAGGGGAACAGACAAGTTGCTGTCCTTTTGTTCTTCAGTCTAGTTGTGGAGGATGT
>NW_017731547.1:1553786-1555898 GCF_001890085.2 Hipposideros armiger | reverse complement strand
CTCTTCCCGAGTGAGGCAGTTGCTCACCGGCCATTGGACGGCGACTCATGGCTGCTCAGGAAAGTTTATGCCAGCTGCTAGTCAACCCCACTGCAGCCTACGCTGTTGCGGGCGACTCACAACAGCCCAGCTCCAGGTTGAGCTGATGTTCACCATCTTCTCTATAGAGGGTGCAGCATCACTGGCCCTCATGTGGAATCCAAACCGGGGCCCTGCTGCTCAGAGCTGGCGTCCCAAGCCAACATTTAACCAATGCGCCACTTGGCCGGCACACAAATTTTAATATATATCTGCAGTGGATCATTATGCAATTAGTAAAATATTTTCAAGAATATTTAGTAAGATGAATAAATATCACATAATGCCAATCTAAAAATATATGCAATATAGCCAATATATTTTATTTAAAAATATCTATGTAGCAGGCCGGCTGAGATGAGGTGTAATACTTATAAGTTATCTTATAAAAATATCTTTATAATCAGAAAATTCCTTAAAGCATAATTTTGTAAAATCCAAACAGAATGAGAAATACATTGTTTACAATTAAAAGAAGATTTCACAAAATATAGTATCATTCTGCTTTGTATATCTTCTTTAGAAGAAAAATTATACCAAGAAATATACCTATTAAGTGCTATTTAGAGGAGCTCCTAATCCTGTCGGATGGGGTTCTCAGAGTCCCCTATTAATACTTTATGGAGGTTCCTGCAAAATTGAGGTGAAATAATGAGCGAGTACGGTTCCTAAAACCTTACCTGGAAAACAAATTTCTACCTGGTTTCCACAAGTAATAGTATTCGTGAGGAAACATGCTTCTCCCTAAACCAGATGTGCCTGGTTGAGTGTTTTTGGGGTTCTGATGATAATGGTTAATTTACCCTCCTGCTTTTCTACTTCTAGCAGTGTCTGCCTTTGGTTTCTCACAAATTCCCTAAGGAAAAGGAGCACATGGATACTATTTTATTGTACCTTGTTAGTTGGTCTCTTCACTGCAAGAAAGAAGTTGTCTCTGAAACCACAACAGTAACTGATCTTACATCTTAGAAATCTTTGATTTCGTACACCCTGTCCACTGCACAGCTATTATGTTCAACTACCCTTGGTTAGATTATACAGGTTTTCACTGTTAAATAGTAAATAAAAGAGACAGTCATTACTGCCTAGTCCTCCCTGAACCAAGGTATCCCAGATAGTTTGAATTATCTTGTGTCCACAGTTAGTCTTGCTTCAAATTTCCCTTATCAGCAAACCAGGAAGACTTTAGTTGCACATGAACCAGAAACTTTTCCTGGGTAATTTCAGCACAGATGCTTGATGAGTTCATGCCTCTGGTTGAATTATGTTTTCCTCATTGAAAACAAAGAACTCCAGCCTTTTCCAACGATGGCCTCAAACTAGCAAAAGAGTTCTGGTGTGGATGTTGTATTTGATGAAATCTCATGTGTTAATTTGCATACACTTTACAATAAAAATAAAATATTAGGTGTTTTCAAATCTAGTTTATGTACCACAAAATGCAAACGATAAAACTTTTTTTCAAGTACACTCTAGAGTCTCTGTGAAATGGCTCTTTCCACTAGGAATATGTAGGTTGCATATAAAACAGGTATCTCTTCTGGAAAAGGAGTTTCTTGTTAAGACATGACTACAACCAAGCCATTCTTCCTCTCTTGATTAGTATTCACTGTCTCTGCTTAGCTGTCTGCAGTTGGTACAATTTGGGAACTGAGCATAAGGAAAAGCACTCACTCATAGTGTAGGACTTGCAGTGTTCTACTTATGTACAACTGCTATTACATTGAAAGAATCATCAGAAATATAAAATTTAATGGGAAACTGGAGAAAGCCAAAGTCCAAGAAGAGACATTAATATCTTTTCAATTTATTCAAAATATAAGTGTAAAAATGACATGGAGGGGCTGGCCGAGTGGTGCGATGGTTAAGAACTGGCTTGGGACGCCAGAGGGCCCCGGTTCGGATCCCACATATGAGGGCCAGTGACACCGCCCTCCACAGCTAAGATGCTGAACATCAGCTCATCCTGGAGCTGGGCTGCTGTGAGTCACTGGCGACGGCGGCGTAGGCTGCAGCTCCTGTGGCAGTGAGTTG
>NW_017731547.1:1541720-1553661 GCF_001890085.2 Hipposideros armiger | reverse complement strand
TGCCAACTTGGGCCAGTGAAGCAACGTCCTCCACAACTAGATTGAAGAACAAAACGACAGCAACTTGTCTGTTCCCCTTCCCCAATTCCCCAGTGCTGTTCCCATCCCCCCAATTCCCCAATAAAAATCTTTTTTTAAAAATGACATGGAGGAAAAGTTAAGTGAAAAATATCAACTGCATGTGAAAAATGTCAAATAATCTACTAATTGTCAAAATGGCTATGAAAACGTGTTCCAGTTACTCATATAAACTTTCTACCTTTTACCTCTCCCTGTTCTTTTTTTTTTATTAAAATGTGTTGGGGCGACAGTGGTTAGTAAAATTACATAAGTCTCCAGTGTACAGTTCTGTAGTACATCATCTATATATCATATTGTATGTTCACCACCCAGAGTCAGTTCACCTTCCATCACCATATATTTGACCCCATTTACCCTCTTCTACCTCTCTTGTTATTTACCTGTCCACCCTCCAAGCTATACCTTCCTTAGATCTTTCATTCTGAGGCTCTTGCATATAATTTGGAGAATTAGAGCAACTGCCTATTACCCTCTTATCTCACTAAGCTTTCTCTGTAATCTGTCCTCAGAGTTAAAATCACAGACCCTTTGAAAAGCTACAACTCCTTATCAAAGTTTTTTTCAAGAAGAAGCTAAAAGGAAAGGGGATAGAAAATAACTTTTTGAAGAGCACCTCTTGTAGGCCCTGTGCATATGTAAACATTAGCTCATTTAATCACTACAACAACCTATTATGGTCCATGGTATCATTGGCATCTTCCTGAGGAAACTCAGGGTTGGTCAGATCCAAAATCTTCTGCCAAGTCCTGTAGGTGCCAAGAGAAAAAGCCAGGGTTTTTACCTAGATGTCTCTGACATTGAGCCTGTTACTTCTTTTCTCTCATTCTGGATTTCAATTGGAGAGTAAGGTAATGATCCCTTGCTTCCAGGAAAAAAAATTAGAATCACAGTTTGTAGATTTTGCTTATAAATAATTATTTAAATAAATAGACAAAATATCTTGAGAGTTTATATTTGTATTAAATTAAAAGTTTGATATAAATTATACGTTCTCTGTACCTCTTATGAAACATTGTATTGAATCTTAGCTATCTAATAAGTAAGGCTAAGAAGGTAGCCATTAGGGCTGTTTGTAGCTATTCTGCCTCTCTGTCCTTCCTGGTACGTGGAAACACATCCCCACCCACTTGAAGACAGGTCTAGCTATATGATAATCTTGAAAAGTGGAATGTGAGTGCAAGTAACTTATATCACTTCTGGACAGATGGCCTAAGAGTCATTGAATGCTTTACTATGTTCTCCTTTCTCTCAGACCAAGTTGCCAACAACGTTCAAGATGGTGGTTACTCTATCTTCCTGAGTGATTGCAATATGTGGCCGTCCACTGCTGTAGTGTGATGGGCACATAGCATAAGCAAGGACTAAGATACTGAGATTTTGGAATTTATGGTTATAGCACAATAGCCTAAAGTAATTGGCATTCAACATCAATGATTGTTTTTCAATGGAACCAGCAAACATGTTTAGGAAATTTTATGTTGTTGTTGTTTTTGTTTGTTTGTTTCACAATCACATGTTGAGTCTGTGGCCCACATTTGGTGTGATGCTAAAATTTTTAATCTTAAAAAATCGCAAATAACAAACACTGGTTTGAGTTTTGTTAATGAGATACTTGTTGCTACTTGTCAGTTCATTCTTTTGTAGCTGCTGTGGTGGCACAGTATTAATATTATCTAAAAATACACTTTTAAAAGTATAATGAGATTTAAATTTTTTTGAAAACATGGAACAAGGATTAATATGACCAATTTGTCCAAAGGAAGTCTGTCTATTGTTAGTCTATTCCTTTTAAGTTTATACTCTCTTATTTAAGACATTTTTTGAAAAAGATAAAGATAATGATGTAAACTAATATGTCCCTGTATATTTCACATTTAGTTACACTGGTATATTATCATTTGAGGTTTTTAATAAAATGCACATAATAATAGTACTTAAAATGTCCGATGGCTCATGAAGTGAGTATTATTAGCGCATCCTACTGATATACAGAGACAAAACTGAAGTATAGAGATATTACCCCAAACAGCAAGTGGTTTGATCTCAGGAAGTGTCACTTCAAAGCTGTTACTCCTAAACATTACACTATTCAGCCTTCCCTTCTAGCTAAAATTTGTAAAATAGTTTTTTAAATGTCAAAAAGCCAAAGTGAATGTAAGCAAGTTTAGGTATGCAAGTTTAGATTCAGTTATTTTTTTCCAAGGATCAACTATTTTTTTTTACCAAAAAATTTAAATACAAGCTAAAAGTATTTATGTGTCTTCCTTTCAGGTATAGGATATGTATGTAGATATTATATAGAACCAAATAATGAAACATCTTCAGTTTTTATGCATTTGAAAAACATCATTGTGCCTAACTTTATGATGTAGCTATCATCTCTTTGTAAGGTAAATTATATGCCAAATAGAGTGCTCAATCTGGAAAACTCTCAAAGGATACAAATTCTCTATTTTGTAAAATGTAATGATAATTGACAAATCAGAGCATCCCAAGAAAAGGCCATGACGGCATCCAAGTGATTCTTGCCCAAAAAAAGTCATGCTATCCTCTGTCTGAATATTTTCACCTCATTTCTTTTGGTATATTAACTATTGGCCAGTTGCATGCTATGATGCAATTATCTCTTTGCTAGGATATGGGGTTATTAGTTCACACATTAACGAGAAAATTTTTGGCAAATCTCTGTCTTTAGAACACATTCTTGATGGGAGCTCTGCTATAAATTATTGTTTTGGGGTGGAGGATGGAAAATATGTTCGTATTACAGGTCCAATCCAAAAACAGAAGTCAGGGTTGAGACTGAGGGGATGATGGGTAAAAAAAGGTGAAGGGGTTTAAGAAGTACAAACTGTCAGGGGTGACCGGTTAGCTCAGTTGGTTAGAGAGTAATGCTGATAACACCAAGGTTGCCGATTCGATCCCTGCATGGGCCACTGGGAGCTACGTCCTCCTTAAAAGAGTCAACTAGGCCATTGTAGCATGAAAGCAATGTATAACCAATGATCATGGCTGTTCCCCAATAGAGTTTTTTTTAAAAAGTACAAACTGCCAGTTATAAAATCAGTCACAGAGATGTAAAGTACAGCACAGGGAATACAGTCAGTAATATTGTAATAACTATGTATGGTGCCATATGGGTACTAGACTTATGGTGATCACTTTGTAATATATATATATATATATATATATATATATATATATATATATATATATATATATATATATATATATATATATATTTACCGGTGGTGCCAAAAAATATATACTTTGGTCAGTGTTGCTCAAGCAGTAGTTCGCCATCATCAGAAGTGTCTGGACGCTGATGGTAACCTTTTGAACACCTCTTGTAATTGCAGAAGTCAAACGTGACTTATATTCATCTTTTGTTATCAGTATATATTGACTATTACAATTTTAATATAGTTTTCCTTTCTTAAAATGTGTGTACTTTTTTGGGGCACCATGCGTGTGTGTGTGCGACTATATTGTACACTGAAAATAATATAATATTATATGGCAACTATAATTTAAAAATAAAATTTAAAAAAGAGGTCAGGAGAGGGCTTTTATGGACGTCTTACTGACACTGGACACCTAGAGCGTCTTCACTGTGAGAAAAATGTGACAGAAAAGTGGTTATCCACTCAAATATGAATAAATAAAGTGGATATTGCCAGTTTCATCCCAAGATCCATCCTGCTTTTCTACAGAAAAAGAACTGATTTTTAGATGAGCCCCTGGTTTCCCAGGATGAAGTCTGTGTTTCTCATCCTCCATTGCAGCTAGGTATGACTGCATAACCTTGTTCTGACAAGAGGCATAATCAAAATTAATGTGTGAAACTTCTGGGAAGACAAATCATGAGCTTTTTACCCCATCTCCTTCACTCGTCCTCACTGCTACTTGGAATGGGAATGTGACGGCTAGAGCAGCCATTTGGACTTCAGAAAAGAAGCCAGATGTTGAAGAAGACAAATTAATAATATAAATTTTCCATGTCCCTGATGATCATGGAGTTACTGTACTGGCTGTCAACTGTGTCTTCTTGTTGGAAAGAGAAGTAAATTTCCATTGTTCTTAGCATCTGTTATTTTTTACTTTGTCACTTTTAGCCAAACTCTAATTCTAGTGAATACAGGGGAGAATCATAACCTGCTGTGTGCTAAGTACTACAATATATTAGTCACTGAGAAGTTTGGGGTGAAAAAGAGACAATGCCTTGTCTTCAGAGAACATACATTGTAGTGGGGGAAGATAGACAATAAACAAATTTTTTATTTTATTTTTTATTATTTTTAAAATTGTATTGTTAGTTTCAGGTGTACAGAACAATGCAATAGTTATTCTTTTCACCCTCACAAAGTAACAACCCCCCTCCCCCATCTACTGCCCTCCCACCCCCGATATCATGCTTATCTATTACAATTCCATTGACTTCATTCCCACTCTCTACTCCACATCCCGTGACTATATGTATATATAATCATAGTTGACCTACATTATTATTCAACATCAGCTTCAGATGTACAGTGTGGTGGTCAGGCCTCTACACCGACTATGAAGTGGTCTCCCTAACAAGACATGAGTCCATCTGGCCCCCTAAAAAATATTTACAACATTATTGACTACATTCCCCAGACTATATTTTCTATCCCTGAGGCCATATTGTAGTTACCAATTTGTATTGTCTCATCCCTTCCCCTTCTCCCTCATCCCCACCCCCTCCCAACTAGCAACCCTGTTTTTCCTCTGTGTGTCTGAGACTATATCCATTTACATTTCTTGTTTATTCATTTTTTTACAATCCACATATAAGTGAGATCATATGGTATTTGTCTTTCTCTGACTGACTTATTTCACTTCGCATAATTTTCTCTAGTTCCGTCCATAGACAATAAACAATTTTTTTAAAGAATATGAGTGACAATCTTAGAACATATAGTGACTTGATTTTAGGGGTTCTTCACAATTCAAAGGAAAGGGAAGACCTCTATGAAGCAGTGATATTTGAGCTAATCTCTGAACTAATAGGCAGACCAACACATATCAAAAACTCCAGATAGGAGACAGTAAGCACAGAGGCAGAAATGAGCTTGTCAACATCAAGAAATAGAAAAAAAATGGCTGATGTGGCTAGAGTAGACAAGGCAATGAAAAGAGCAACAGTGGGAGCTGATGTTAGAGATTGGGGTAGAAGGCCGATCAGACAGGGTTTCACAGGCTATGGAAGAGGACAAAACCAAAAACACATACTTCAGAATTTTGTCCTGGCATTTTCTATCTCTACTTCTCTCCTCCCTTGTAGTTTTCATTCCCTTTTCCTTCATCTTTTCTCTCCTTTCTTTCAGTCACCTGTATGATGTGGTCCCCTATTTCCAGAACCCCAAATCCATAATTATATTTTACTGTTTTAGTCATAGCTTTTATATATTCAACTGTATATGAAGGACTAGCCTAGGAGACATTCCTCCATTCATAATTTGCATGAACAAATTTCAAACAATAACTCCCAAGTCAGTTTTTGGAAAAGAAGCAATTCATTACTTTGGGGAGCCTCTGAATATGTACATGTTTATAAATGACATACATTTCAAAGTGTCAACTTATGACCTTTTATTGATGAGACATTTCTAATTGTGGAACACAATATTCAGGATAAATATCTTTGATTTATTTCAATGTAGGTTTTGTATGCACTACTACTTTAAAGTACTTTTGAGGTTCCAACAACCAGAAAGTGTTGGGAGGAATCTGCATTTTCTGTTGGTAGTGAATGTAATTTAATTGACTTTGAGCTCAATAAGAAAGGATTTCGAGCAAGTCCTAAATTCATTTGTTTTAGGGTGATGTAGGAGTCAGGGGGAGCTGACAAAAACCCATAAGATTGTTACAGAAGTTTGGGTCAAACCTGCAGTGTTCAGGATTTCCAATATTCACAAAAATAGAAACTCTCATGCACTGTTGCTGGGAGCATATGTAAATGCTTATAAATTTACTGGAGATTATGAAGGCAATATGCATTAAGTTTAAAAATGGGCATGCATCTTAAATTTGCATAGGTGAATGCATGGGTTACATCCTAAATATTCCCTAATAAAAGTATAGTTAAATAAATTGGGACAGAGTGTTAGACTAGGAAATTGTGCAGTCATCAAAATATTAAAATAAAAATATTAAAGTATTTATATATATAAAAGTAGAAACATTTCTATCACCTATTGAAGGATTTTGAAAATGGATTATGAAACAGTATTTGCAGTATGATTTTTAGGATAAGGTATATTGAAGAAGAATGTAGAATAATTAAGAGAGAATGTAAGATAGAGATAGAGCCACTGATAGATAAATAACATTTGGATTATGATCTTCAAATAATTGAGTGTATATCTGTGGTAAAATTATGGATATTTTGTTCTTTTTATTTATACTTTCTCCCAGTGAAGTTATTTTATAATAATTAGAAAACTAATTTGGGACAAAATGATTAGTGAACTCACAAAGAACATTAGTATGATTAGAAGGCAGTACATAGGGATTAATGGGAAAATAATAAATGGGAAAATAATGGATTGAAAATATACGAATTGTTTGAAAAACATTTTCATATTGAAAGGAGGTAATTTTGTGGAAATGCCTTTTCTCTTTTTAAAGATGAAGGAAGCTTTGATGTATTTTTAATCTAAGAGGAAACAAATTTAACCTTTTGGCAGCTTTACATTATTTTGTGATCATATAAACCAAGCAAACAAAATCTTTCAACTATCGCAAAGTTTCTGTTGGTCATGAAGATAAAAATTGATCTTGATGGCATAAAAGGTAAATACTATGTCTGCTGCCTTCCATAATCACATTAAAATTACAACTAAATTATAGAACAGTCAACCTCAAGAATCATCTGAAGACTCATTGAACAGAACCCAATATAACTAAGAATATAAAGAAGAGGCCACATCAAGACTGGTAGAAGGGCAGAGACGTGAAATGGGCTGACCGCAAACCCACAGGTGGTGGCTGAGCACCAGGAGGGACACCTTGATGACAGAGGTCCCTCCTGTAAAGAGGACCAGGCTCCTCAGCCCAGGGGTCCTTTGCCGGGAAGAGGAGTCCCCACAACATCTGGCAGTAAAAACCAGCAAGGATTCTGTCCCACCATCCCAGTGAGGCAGAAGGCAGCTGTAAACCCAGACACCCTCTTACAGGGAGCAAACACAGACTCGCTTGCATGCACTCACCCTGGGCTCCTGCGGATGGGTGGCAACTCAAGAGGCACCAGAGATAAATAAGGAAAGACTCAGTTGTGTGACTTCAGAGAAGGGCTAGAGGGACAGCCAACATTACCCCTGTGTGGAGCCTGCCTCACATGTAACCTACCAGAGGGTGCTGTCTTTCCTGTGTTGGGTGTGTGCACAGGAAACTGTGTGAGACTGTGTTGGTCTGGTGAGATCCAGGCTTGCACACCGCCTTGGTAACTCCCTTGGATCTGCCCTGCCCAGCTGGTATGGCATCACCCCAGGCAATCTCTGCTCCTGGGTGGCCGGCCCTGCCCCACAAGCTATAGGAAGCTTGTACAGCAGCAGGTGTTCCACAGCCACCTGGAAAACTTTTGATGACAGACTTTCAGTTCCAGCTTGTGCTGCTGCATCCATTTTGAGGCGGCTCTCGGAGGTCTGTGGGCCTGAGGTGAGTGGTAGCTAGTGGTAGTGTTCTCGGGGCATTTTGCGGAGCAGTGCTGATACAGAAACTAAATCTGCATTAATTTTGTGAAAACCACTAGGCACAAGTTGTGATTTCCTGGGACCATCCCACCCAACTTGGGTAGAATCACCAGGGGCACTGTCAACACTGGATCAAACAGCACAGCGCACACTCCTAAGGAGGCCCTTTTAGCGGCTAAGCCTTATGAGCAGCCAGGAAGTAGCAACAGGCCTAGGGGAGCTTGGGCCTTTTTCTGAGCTTTCCAGACCCAATACTGGTAGTAGCCAGCCTCAGTTCACAGAGAGGCCACCCCCATACTCCTCCAGGTCCAGCATAGGCAGCATTCAACTGCATATAACTTTCTAGGTCCTACCATGTGGCCACAGGCCAATAAAATAGGCCAGGATTAAATAGGCCTGCACAGGAGCCCCACCCAAGAAACACCAGAAACAACACACCTGGAGGCCAACATCAGACCACACCAGAGCACTACCTGGTTAGCCCCACAAGCGGTACACCCAAAGGGTAGTCTCAACAGGCACAAAAGCCCACTGGGGTGAATCTCCCTCTGAGGGGTCATGTCCCAAACAGCAGTTCATATGCTGTGGGCATAGTCAATTCTCACAGCCCGTCAACTTGAGAGTCAGTCCAACCCACTGATGTACCAAAAGCAATAAATTCTTAACTACAACAGGAGAATGCACAGAACACACACACGTCCCAAATAAAAACAGGAGAAAACTCCAGAAAAAGAACTAAATGAAATGGAGTCAACCAACCTACCACAGACACTGTTTAACACACTGGTTATAAGAATGCTTAAGGGACGTAAAGAGAACGTCAACAAAGAGACAGGAAGCATAGAGAAGGACAGAGAACCATGAAAAACAACAGACAGAAGTAAGGAATACAATAACTGAAATGAAGAATGCACTGGATGGAATCAACATCAGATTTCATAAAGTAGAAGCGATTTAGAACACAAGGTAGCATAAAACACCCATTCGAACAAGAAAAAGAAAAAAGCAAAGAAGAAAATAAACATAGTTTAAGGGACATGTGGGACAACCTCAAATGAAACAACAATTCCATCATAGAATTACAAGAGGGAGAAGAGAGGGAGCAAAGGATCAAGAACCTATTTGTAGAAATAAGGACTGAAAACTTTCCTAACCTGGCAAAGGAAATAGGCATGCAAGTATTGGGTAGGGCTGCTATGCCTCCCAGTCTTAGTAGAGTGTCCTTATGTAGTAGGTTGCTGTGGGGTTCAGTGGCTTAGTCTTTCTGGTCACCTGAGCCAGGTACTCCAGGTGTGTTCTTTGTGTCGGTTCTGTGTGCCCTTCTTTTTTAATCGAGCCTTGGTTGCTGTTTGTACATCAACAGGGGGTTGACCCTCAGGCTGATTGGTTGTGCAGTCTGACCATGTCTACAGTGGAGGAGCTGTTGTGCAGGGGCTGACCCTGTGAAGTAGAATTAGCTTTAGCAGGGTTCTGGTGCCTGCCCAGTCTGCCCTTTGGGTGCATTGTCCTCAGAGGTGGCCAACTGATGCTCTGGTGTATTCTGAAGCTGGCCGCTGGGCATGCTGGACTGGGGCCTCCTGGGAGGAGCCCTGATGCAGGCCAAGATCAGTTGCTGCATATGCCCTGTTTGGGGCTACCTCGCATGAGCCACAAAACAATCCACAGATGGCTCACACCCATGCTGTGCTTGAAGATATCCAGGAGAGGCTAAGCTCTGAACCAATATCAGTGCCTCCAATGCTGGGCTTGGGCCTTCTTAGCAAGAGATATTGTACACCTCAAGGCCAGATGGTGCTTATGTGGAGTTTGTGAAACTTTGAGAGATTTTGGGAAAGTCTGCAGCATGAGCCAAGGTAGGACGTTTGTATGGAAAAGCCTCTGGAAGTTGCTTGGGTTGGCCCACAAGTTGGGTGGGGTGGTGTCTCAAAGAATCATCAGGGCATGGCAGAAGAATTATATTAGCCAGGCTGATGGAAATACAAATATGGTGCCTGCCTGTGCCTGTAGGCTGGGAGGGTGGAAGGCTTAACAAAGGAACAGCGGTTTCTGCCGACACGACACTTCTGTCTGGGAGAAAGCAGCTCTTCCAGCCCTCCCCCTGGGACCAGACAATTCAGCTCCTCCCTGTATGTCCCTGGAACCTCTCTCTCTACCTGCTGCCCCACCACTGGAGCTCAGTGAGTAAGTCTGCCATGGGCCTTTTAAGAAGAGCACCTGTGACTTCAGTCACCCTCATCTCACTCAGCCACCGTCTCCACTGGTTCTCACAGCCAAAAATCATGGGGACTGCTCTCTCCAGCACTGGAACCCTGGGCTGTGGAGCCTTGTATGGGGTTGGAACCCGTCTCTATGTGACCCTTTATGTTGTAGGAATTCCATTTAGCTAGACGTTAGGTGATTCTCAATGATGGATGTTCTGTAGTTTGGTTGTAATTTTGATGTGGGCATGAAAGGAGGCAAGAAGCAGTTTTTACTTACTCTGCCATCTTCACCAGAAATCCTATAGTTTTAAAATATATTGAATGTATGTAGTACCTTTTTGTGTGACACTAAACAAAAATTAGATACCTCCAAAAATAATCTTTTTTTTTTTTTTAAGATTTTATTGGGGAATTGGGGAAGGGGAACAGGCAGGTTGACAAATTGCTGTTTTTGTTCTTCAGTCTAGTTGTGGAGGACGTTGTTTCACTGGCCCATGTTGGTATGATCATTGTGCTCTTCCTGGGTGAGGCAATCGGTCACTGATCTTTGGTCGGCCAATCACAGCGGCTCCTGGCAGCTCACACCAGCTGCCAGCCGCTCACGCTGGCTGCCAGCCACTCACATAGCTCACAGCAGCCCACTGCAGCCCCACTGCAGACTATGCCATCGCTAGTGACTCACAGCAGCCCAGCTCCAGGTCGAGCTGTTGTTCATCATCTTAGCTGTAGAGGGCGAGCATCACTGGCCCTCAATGTGGAATCTGAACCGCAGCCCTGCTGCTCAGAGCTGACGCTCCCAAGTGAGCTCTTAACCAGCTGAGCCACTCGGCTGGCCCAAAATAATCTTATTCTTAGTTTTCCTTTGATTGCAAAAAAAAATTATTCAAATTTTACATCCTTCTCACATGTTGTGCCTATTTATTGCAGCCTGACTTCTGGCTCTTCTGTGAAAGAACAGTTGTATATTATTTGTAAGAAATATGTAATGAAAACAATTGTTTTAAAGGAAAAAATGAGAGGCTGGGGACCAAAAACTTTTTTTATTAGTTCCAGAAACTTATTTACACTTACAATACAGAGTTATTTTTCCTGCAGCAAATTCAACAATGATGACTTTTTAATATGGAGCTATAAGTATATTTTGTTGTGAGATAAAAATAATAACTTGGCTGGTCAAAATAGAATCAAGCCTAAAGGCTTCCTTGTTTGACCTTCAGTACACAAACTCGGAAGCCTCACAGTCCCATCTTTCTCTTGAGTCTTTCAGTGCAATTTTGTTTACAGGTAATATCGTATTTGCTTATGTTTGCAGTACCTGAGCACTTTTGGGCTCCGGGCATTATACAGATAGCTGGTATACGCCACAAATATAAAACAATGAAACCAACAAATGATTGAAGTGCTTACAATCCTCAATGATCTAATGACCTTTCTGCAAAGCCGACATTTATGCTGAGAAGTTCTGAACTATGAAAAATTGGGGGGGCAGAAGGGAGAGGATATTAACTACAGAGAAACAGGATATACGAAGGCCCTCAGGCTTGAATGAATTGGTGAACTTGTGGAACTGAAATATCCCAATATCTCTGGAGCTGAGGGAGTAGCCTGAGCCAAGTGCCAAAAAATGAAGTAGGAGAGTTTGTCACGGAACTTTTGAGCCTAGACTTTTAATTTTATTCTAAGGTTATTAGGAAGCCACTGAAGGATTTGAGAGAATGTAATGATGAGAGGTACACTTTTTTTATTTTTATTTATTTAAAGATTTTTATTGGGGAATTGGGGGATAGGAACAGTGCTGGGGAATTGGGGGAAGGGGAACAGACAAGTTGCTGTTCTTTTGTTCTTTAGTCTAGTTGTGGAGGACGTTGCTTCACTGGCCCAAGTTGGCACCATCATTGCGCTCTTCCCAGGCGAGGCAGATCAGTAGCCAGCTTCTGGACG
>NW_017731547.1:1511474-1541405 GCF_001890085.2 Hipposideros armiger | reverse complement strand
CAGTGCTGGGGAATTGGGGGAAGGGGAACAGACAAGTTGCTGTCCTTTTGTTCTTCAGTCTAGTTGTGGAGGACGTCGCTTCACTGACTCATGTTGGTATTGTGATCATTGCGCTCTTCCTGGCTGAGGCAGTTGGTCTCCGGCCCTTGGACGGCTACTCATGGCAGCTCACGGCAGGTCAGAAAAGCTCACGCCCGCTGCCGGCCAGCCCCACTGCAGCCTACGCCGTCACCGGCGACTCATAGCAGCCCAGCTCCAGGTCGAGCTGTTGTTGACAATCTTAGCTCTAGAGGGCACAGAGTCACTGGCCCATGTGGAAATTGAACCAGCAGCCCTGTTTTTCAGAGCTTGCACTGTTACCAACTGAGCCACTTGACCGGCCCCAAGAGGTACACTTTTAAGGGAGTCACTCTGATGCTGTTTGCCCGGAGCAAACAAAGAGCAAGAGGTCAGGAGGTTCAGAGTTTTAGGTCACTTATAGGTTGGCTGGATGTAATTGTGCTTACCAATACAATCAGGTTAGGTTACATTTCCTATTTAATTGGTCAAGGACTTTCACATAGACAGGATCAGATATACTGTTCAGCAATATAGATTCTTTTGGCCTATCAGAGCCCTCAGTGGCATTGATAGTCATAACACAAAGTCCCAAGGTAGGGTCTGTCCAATTCTAGGAAGTACAATCCTTGTTATGACCCTGCCCTGTTAAACTTGGATTTTATATCACAATTTCAAAAGAACTTGAACTAATAATCTATGTACTTCCATTTCAGGAAATAGTTATATAAATATCTGGTTTTCCTGGTCTTTACGAATCAGCAAGGCCACATCTTCATCAGTGGCTGAAAAGTATCTCTCCATTCATCTTTCTAGAAGTCTAGAAAGCACATTTCTCCTCAGGAGACTCTTTCACTTTTGCAAGTGGCTTTGGCAAGGGTAGTGGCAGTTATGGTGGAAAAAAATGTAGCCTCACATGAAGTATATTTTGCGGTGAGCACTGACAGGATATAAAGATGAGTTGGATGATAGGGATTGGTTTGGAGAAAGTAAGAATCATAAGGGAATACCAGATAGTGGATGGTGGGGCCATTTAGCTGATATTCCTAAATTTGAAGCATCCATTACATCAATTAACAACTGAGAACTGATTGTGTCCAATGTAGAATTCATCTTCTTTTTGCACTGGGTTTGTAGTCTCATTTTTACTCCCTTTTGAACTGTCCATTTTCACAACTATATAATTTAATGCTTTACTTTTTTTTTTTTAGCTGAGCCATCCTGCCACCTGTTGGCAGCTCAGCAGCTGCTCAGTTCGGGCTGGGACTCCAACCGCTGTTGCTCAGAGCTCAAACTCTTGAGCAAGCTCTTAACCAACTGAGCCACTCGACCGGCCCCCAATGCTTTACTTTTTATTGATACTGATGAAAAGGTGCTTCTTCTTAGGTAACTATTGTAATATGAGTAGCATAACTTAGTTCAAAATCAGTTGTAAGGATGTCATTGTTCATTGCAACAATGTTTTCATAGTGGAAAATACAATAAATACCCTAAATGCATATGATGAAATATTATTGAGCCACAAAAAAATGATGTATGATATCAGTGGTTATCAATTGGTCATGTTATTTCCACCTAGGGGGCATTTGACAATGTTTGGAGACCTTTTTTTAAATTTTAATGACTAGGGAGAAGATATTCTACTGGCATCTAGTAGGTAGAGGCCAAGGATGCTGCTAAACATTCTACTTTGTAAAGGACAGGCCCTCCCCCCACAGCAAATAACTATCCAGTGCCGCCTTTAAGAAACCTTGCATTATGTCTACATGTAACAATAATATATTCCAAATACATAATGTTGAATGAAAAAAGGAAAGCTTTAGAATGGTAGGAAAGGATGACAGTGTATTAGTTATTTTAATGCTATTATAGCAAAACCAATCCAAAATTTCAGTGCCTTAACACAATAGTCCTTTATTGTTTGCTTGAGTCACAGTCCATGGCAGTCCATGACAGCATGTGGCTTTCCAACATATGGCCATGCAAAGATCCAGACTTCTTCCATCTTGTGGTGCCACCATTTTTTTGATCTCAGAATCCTCTGTAGTCAGCCACTGGATAGAGAAGAGAGTGGAAATACACATTAGCTTTTCAAAACCCCAAACTCAGAATTGACACAAATCACTACCACTCATATTCCACTGGGCGAAACTTATGAAATAACCACACCTGGATGTGAGAAAGGCTATGAAATGAAGTTACAGGCTCAATAGCCTCTCTCAGCAATCCTACCACAGTATGAGTTGGGCAACATAGGTTGTCATGGACAGCTGGTTAGCTCTGTGAAGGATAACTAGCACTTAAGTAAATTTGTAAAGATTATACACACAGATATCATGTATTGCTTATGGATGTGGAAACATGTACAAATAATAGAACAACTGGACTGAATTGCTGAACATAAAATTCACATATGGTGGCCACCTATGAAGAGGAGAACAAGAGGATAGGCCTAGAGATCAGGGAGCACAAATATCTTCAAACATATCTGTACTGTTTTCTTTTATGGTTAAATTATAAACTTTGAATTAATTAGGACCAGTTATTAGTAACTATGGTATCTTAAAGATGTGTACATATATACTTGTATAATTCTTGGACTTCTGTAATTTTACCTTTCTCAAAAGAAACAATGAACAAAATGAATAAAATGTGTTTCATATCAATTAATTTAATTTTAAATTTATAAATAATCAAAATGAGATATAACTTCTACATTATTTTAAAGTTATGTGTAAAAAGTGTAGTCATAAAGAAGATTTTTTTATAAAAGCTCTTATTGATATAAGAGTATAATTTGAAGGAAGATTATACAGTGTTCCTTCCTATACATTCCTCTTCAGGGTTATATGCAAAACACAATACGAATATGCTCCCAGGCTTCTTAAAAAACTGCATCGACAGCATGATAATATGTTGTTGAAAATATCCTTGTTCACTTCAGTGTATCAAGTACTATCATCTTTTTTTCTGAAATATGCCTAATTTTTCATGCCATGGTGTGAATATTAATAATGTATCACCATTGCAAGAAACAGAAACTCAAATACAATTCAAAATTCAAGGTGTGTTTGTAGGTGTGTGTGTGTGCATGTGTGTACATGCACATGCGCGTATACATGTATGTCTTATGGTATATCTGATAGTGGAATCCAAGGAAAATTGAACAGTCAGCCTCTAGGAATGGCGGGGACATGGACCTTAGTTGTGTGCTATTAAGGATGACTGAGTCCATAAGCTCCCATTTTAATGAGTCTCAGGTAAAAGACATCAGGAAGAGCATCTATCTATGTGTACCAATGTGAGTCAGGTGTCAATCTTGGTCAGTCAGTCTTGGCTCGGAGTCAGTGTCACACAGTTCAAACATAGCACCTGAGACTATGCTTATTGTTTATTACAGGAAGAGGGTGGCAGTTCTCATAAAAGGAAGGAAAAATTATATGGTGGGAAAGGCTTCCCAAATATCTGTCTTGCATGGTGTGCTCCACGTTCCACACTATTTTTACAGAATTATGAGTTTTATTATTTGATCTCTCAATTTTCAAAATCTTTACAATCAAAAGTGTTTTAAGGCTTCACATATATTTTTCTTCCACTTATTATGTAACTTTGAATTAGGAATGCATCAATGTGGAGTATTAAAACATGAAATGTATCATTGTCCAACATTATGACACACAAAACGTAACCAGTAACTTAAAGTCTTTGAAAATAGAGATTTTAATAAGGATATGAGAAGAAAAATGACCGGTTCATTGTGTTACATCATCTAAGGTTTTGTATGTGGTTTCCTTTATAAAGAATAAACTTCATACTTGTAAGCTAGTATACATGGCAATTGACAATATACCACTGTAAATTGCAGACATAATAAAATAAAATGATATCAGCCCAATTATAAAGGAAAATGTATGAATAGCTTAGCCAACTCTCCTTTTTAGGTCCTTATGCAAACCAAAAATCCTGTTGTTATTTGTCACTTATTAGGAATAAAAAAGAGTCCCAAATGGTGCTCTGAAGAGCAGGATGCGATGAAGTACTGTTTTAAAGGCCTTATTAAACACTTCAGTGGAATAGGAAGTCATTTATGCAGCGTCGTTAATACCCCTCACTGAATTTAAACTATGATTCTCAAAAAAACTCCTCTCTCATAATTTTATTTTTCCTTACCCTTTTACTTGTCTAATACGAATACATTTAACAAGACTGTTGGGAATTTCTATGTTCTGTGCTCTGTGTTGGAGCATTAGGACATTAAAAGGGAAACAAAGATGATTAAGAAAGACTTTCGAGTTTCATACACAGTGACATGAGACAGAAAACCAAAGCTACAGACACATAAAAGGGCCTATGACTTGAGGGGTTAGGGAGATTGGCTAAAAAAATTGTGCCTGAATTGAAGAAGGCATTAATAGTAAATAAAACTTTTGCAGCAAGGTTATGAAAGTTTGTGTAAACAATAAAAAGCTTAGAATAAAATATCTAACATAAAAAAATAGAAGTGGTTCAGCAAAAATTACTTGGTATTCAATTGTCTTAAAACATTTTAAAATATTTTTGTCCAACATTTAATTGGGAGGAATTTGGCAAGTATAACCTTCTAAAATCATGAATTTGCTATGTATTGTTGTTTCCTTCAGTAACAAAATTCTAATTATTGAAAAAATGGATTGTTGTAATGTACTTTCCTATTCAAACCAAATGTGCTTGACTCAAGGTTTAGGTTTCTCATTAATATCCAGCCTTGACCTTGGACTAAAACACTTGTACAAACTATTAATTAGGCAGTGTGTTAGCTGCATATTGTATTCCTAACTTGTTCAAACTAGGCATGTGTGTAATTAATGAATACATGTGTGTGTGTGTGTGTGTGTGTTCAATATATTTATGGCTGGTAGGGATTTTTACATAGTTTTGACATTTTCATAAAATGAAACAGAGGAAAGTGGATATACATGTTAAAGTTTCACATATTTCATTAAACTAAAATATTTGCTGGCATAATTTTAGTTAGGTTACTAACATAACTGCTAAATATATAATTAAAAAACATAAATACTGTCATTCTTCTCATCACATGGTATAGTTGATGCTTTATTTGTTAACTTCAAGGGCTGCCCGTTTACTTGTAATTTGAGCAGTCAACAGCTACCCTGCTCACAGCATGATACAATTGAATGCAAATTGGATCCTATAATATCTTTTTTTAGGTTGTATGCATTTGAAAAAAACATTGTTATTGGAATTACCCATTAAAACATATTCCAACAGGCTTGAGACCCTCTTTAGACAAGGTGGCACAGATGCATTTTCTCCTGCTTCCCCTAGCTTAGGACAACAATAAACCCTAGAGATAACACAAGAGGTGATCAGAAGAGAACGGGGAAAGGTGGTCAACAGAAGACAAAATATTTGGAGACCCTAGAACCCGAGGAAAACAAACAGCAGCAAGTTGTCTCACATAACCTTGTCCAACAGAAGAAGGTGGCCCAGACCTGGTACGTCCCATACCCCAGACTAGTAACAGAAGGCAGCTGAGGTGGGCTCCTTCCTCTGCTGGACTGAATAGGAGTTTCTCTGACAGTACAAGCTGAGCCAAGTGCAACTGGCAAGGTATATTGAACAGGAGCCCTACTAGCAATAAGCAGCCAGAGGAAGAACCTCTTCTCCTCCAGGGCCTGAGTCTACCCTCCTCTGTTGAAAGATATAGAGAAAGCTGTCAGTACCGATTAGAGGAGCCTTGCCACGAATATGGCCTGGTCTGGAAGCCTCTTCGTTCCTACATTCCTGAGACACCCTCCCCCACTCCATAAAATATTCAGGTGGCTGTGTAGCATCAGCACAGGGGATTCCGTCACAAGAAGTGACCTGGTCCAGGAAGACCCTTTGTTCCTGTGGGCAGAGGCTGCCATCTCCAGCACAGACATACTGGGGCAGCTACGGGGCACTGGAAGGTAGATGCCCCCCCCTAACAAGCTACCAGCCTAGAAGTACTCTCTGTCCCCCACAGGCAGAAGATGTTGCCGCAACAAGTATCCTGGCTGTGAAAGCCTGCAGGCCTGAGATTCCTTTCCCCACAGTGAGACACCAGGGTGGATAAGCAGAAATGACAAGAGGGACACAGCCACAACAAGCCACCTGACCCAGAAAGCATCTTTGTCCTTATGGACCAGGGGCTTCCCTCCCACACCCAGAGACACCTGGGCCACCACAGGGCACTGGTAAGCACCACAAGATGTGTCTGGCCATGGAAGCCTCTTTGACCCGGTGGCCACAGGGGTCCCCTTTCCAGGGACATTGCAGCAGCTGGAGAATAACAGTATAGGGATTCTGCCACAAGCACCCCAGCCCAAGAAGCCCCTTTGACTTCATGGGTCTGAGAAACCCCTCCTGCACCCGGAGGCACCAGGCACCCCAGCCTGGAGAAATCTTTCTGCCTCTGCAGGCAGTACCAGTAGAAACCACTGCATACGTCAACATCACCAGTTAACCAAGCAGATCATAACACCATCACAAAGGCTCTGATTATAGAACTGTCCTTGGAACCACAGCATGACTGGGACCTGTGTACTAAAATTATATAAGGTAAATGCTAACTAAAATAAAAGATTAGAATAGAATCCAGACTCTCCATATATAATAGACCAGGGGTCAGCAAACTTTTGAGACGGAAGAGCCAATCCTGTCCCTCCCAGCAATTTAAAAATGATTCAAGAGCCATAAAACAAATGAAATCACCATTATGTGAATAATATCCTTTAAAATTTTTATAAATGAAACTATGAGAGTTTTATTTTCATTTTTAATTTTACTTCAGAGCCACATGTACGTACCCAAAGAGCCACATGTGGCTCGCGAGCCACAGTTTGCCGACCCCTGTAATAGACAAAATGTCCAATATGTCATTCATCATACTAAGAACCAAGAAAACCACAACTAGAATGAGAAAAGATGTCTACTAATGTCATCACTGAGATGAATCAGATGTTGAAATGATCTGACAAGGATTTTAAGCAGGAGTCATAAAAATACTTTAACATTCAAATACAACATCTTTCAACATAAATGAGAAAAGTCTCAGCAAAGAAGTAGAGGTTACAAAAAGAGCAAAATGGATTGTTTAACATTGAAAAATTCACAGTAAAAAGGAAACTTGTTGTATGGATTAAATAGTGGAGTGAAGATGACAGAGGATAAAATCAGTGGACTTGAAGACATAGCAATAGAATTGACCCAGTCTGAAGAAAAGAGATAATACAGGATAATAATTTTAAAATAACAGAGCCTTGAAACCTTTGGGACAATAAGCAAAGATCCATCACTTGCATCGTTAGAGTCCCAGAAGGAGAGTAGAAAGTGAGTGCGAGTGAAAGAATATGGCCAAAAACAATGGCTGAAAATTTCCCAAATTTGGGAAAAGACATTAACCTGCACAGTAATGAAGTTGAGTGAACTCAAAACAAAATATGCCCAAACAAATCTATGCCGATACACATCATCATAATAATTAAGAAAACTAAAGACAAAGACAAAATCTTGAAAACAGACAGAGAGAAATGACGCATTACGTATAGGGAAACATCAATTTGAATGACAGTGATTTCTCTTCTGAAACCCAAAGGTCAGAAGGATGTATGACATTTTTCAGATGCTCCAAAGGTGTGGCAAAACAATTTCAGGAATGAAGGGTAAATAATGTTATTCTCAGGTGAAGGAAAACTAAAAGGATTTGTCACTAACCAGAACTCTTAATGATTGTCTAAAGCCAGTTCTTCAAACAGAAAGGAAGTGATATTCCTTTCATTGCAACTTTCATTGCAACAACCTCACACTTCGTCCATTTTTCAGATGATAAAAGCCAAGGTTCAAAGGGCTTAAGTACCCAGGTGACTCAGCTAGTAAATGGTAGAGCTGAGATTCAATCCCAGGGTATCCAATTCTAAAGTTTGACTCTTCACCCATATGTATTGCCAACTTTAAGTATTCCATATGAGCAAATCTTGTTTTAGAAATGTTTCTTTTTTGAATGCATATTATAACATTTACTAGGCTGTACCATTTTTATCCAGTGAAACCATGTAAGTTATGGAACTCCACACAGCATGAATTTTTTTATTAAAAATAGGATGGGAGACTGCTTTTGCTTAGAAAACAAAACAAAAGCAAACAAACAAAACCCTGCTCCAATTCCATTGTGTAGGACAGCATAAACCTGTGTTGAGTCAAGGCTATGTAAAAATCAGGTACTTGGGTTTATCTAACGAATTTGTTGCCAAAGGCAGGGGACAGCATGCTGCCCAGAACTGAACCCCAGTGCTGGCATCAGTCTTTGGATCCTTGTAATAAATGTCATAACAAAATTCCAAAGCCCTAAAATCGTCCTGGGGGTAACAGATGTACCGATATAGCACATGGCAGCCTGGAGCCTCAGTTATGGACTCCTCAGTTATGGCACATTACATCAGTGGTGTTCAGAACACAGTTTGTACTTAGTAAGTCCCAGATGTTCATGACTAGTACTAAACATTATTTTAAAGGTAGATTTCAGTGTATGTAATTACTGAGGAGCCATTTCCTTTGGAAGCCTCAAATCACAGAACCTTATCCTAGCTAATGAATTCATATGTGCAATTCTCTCATTCCAACCTCCCTGATAGTGAGATTTTCTCCACATTATCCTGTAAATTAATAACAAACTAATCTTGCCAAAAATCTATTTTTGTCACTTCTTCTGCTCATAAGTCTCTGGCATATGTCTCACATGCCTGTAATCTTGTTCAGACTCAGCGACCCTTCAAGCCACCTTGGACTCCACCCCATCTCTCGCTACGCCAGCAAGATGAGCTTTCTAAATATTTTCAACTTAGTCCTCTTAGAGCTATTAAATTACAGTTAGTGCTGATTTGTTGGTAGTTAATATCAGTATAATATATAGTATTATGGCAAGAATGTTTGGTTAAGAAATATGAACAGGGAATTCTCTAGGATTTACCAACTCCCTTTGTGACCTTGAGTTCATCAGGTATGTTCTGAGCTTCCATTGTTTTCAATAGTGGTAAGGATACATTAGATGATTCCTAACATATTTTTTTATTTTTAATATTTTATTGGGGAATTAGGGGAGGGAACAGTGTTGGGGAATTGGGGAAGGGTAACAGACAAGTTGCTGTCCTTTTGTTCTTCAGTCTAGTTGTGGAGGATATCGCTTCACTGGCCCATGTTGGTATTGTGATCATTGCGCTCTTCCCGGGTGAGGCACTTGGTCGCTGGCAGTTGGACGGCCACTCACGGCAGCCCACTGCAACCCCACTGCAGCCTATGCTATTGTTGGCGACTCACAGCAGCTCAGCTCCAGGTCGAGCTGTTATTCACCATCTTAGCTGTAGAGGGTGCAGTGTCACTGGTCCATGTGGGATCCAAACCGGCGGCCCTGCTGCTCAGAGCTCGCCCTCCCAAGCCAACTCTTAAACAACAAACCACTTGGCCAGCCCTGTAATATATTCTTTAACATTATTGACAAATCTTCAGTAATCTGGTTGCTTATCTAACTTTTGTTTTCTATTCTCTTATGTATACTTGAAAGTGTGAATCCATATATGATCACTGAATTACCATAATGAGATTCATCTTCTGGCACTGGTGTTAAGATGGAGAATTTTTGCTACTGATGGACAGAAGCTGTGATATTGTGTAGCTATGTTTCTTATTATATTGCTTTTGTTGAAGTTAGTGAGTAGCATAATCCTGAAAGCAAAATAAAATGTGGAGCCAAACAAATTGCCTCCCATATTTACAGAGGGCAGGCATGCATATTACTTTACATTATGCATAACTGAATTTGTAAAATATTGCCATAGTGTTTCAATGATTCAACAGTTAGGGTGCCTTGTTGATCAGAAAGCTGATGTTGACAGAGCATATACCAAAAAATATAACATATGCTAACTGCATATGGCTTCCTATGGGCTCTTAAAAATAAAGGAATGTAAAATTTTTAGGATCCACTATCAAAAGTTCAAAATTCTGCGTGGCAGAAAGGGATATAATTTGATATTTGAACTCAAAAAATGAATTGGATTAGTTAGAGATTCAACAATATTTGCAAGGTCTGTGTGACCTTTACATAGTATGATCTACTGAAACCTGTTTTTCCAAATGTTTATATGTATGCACATTGACATTTAAACGGAAAACAATGGGATATAAATACTCTCATTAAGAAGGTGCTGCTGACTATTATTCTTGGAGCAATATTATCCTTTTTCTTGCATAGTAAATACTTCTTTAAAAAAAATCTGCTACTTATAAATTGCATCATTCTGAGACTGTATCCAAGGTTAGAAGTATCATATTTGAACTTTAGATAAGTTCAAAACATGTCACAACAGGGTCGCCATTTGATGTTTCATTGTTGTTCAGAGCTCTGCTGTGGGTCAGACCTGGACTGAGGTACTGATTACAGATATTGTTACCACTGATTAACATCTCTGGGTAATGCTTAAAGATGGGAGGCACCAATACACTAGTTTAGAATGGGTAATCAATCAATCATTCAATGAGTGTTCAGAGAGTATCAGATAACATACTTTGTGTTGGAAATACACACTGGTGAACACGACAGTTTTTAATGCTCTTGGTGATTAAAACCCAAAACCCGTTGGCTTTAAATTATTTCTGGATTTATCAATTTCCCAAGGGCCTACTGCAAGTAGCCAAAACTTGTGTCTAGTGGTTCTCTTCACATGTTTTTGCAATCCTAAAATCCAATGGCCACCTTTCCTAGGAATTTCAACTTTTACACTTACCCTTACTCTAACTCCTTTAAAATTCAAACCAATCTGAATTACTACCCCATGTTTCCAATTAAGATAAATCTGAGTTGTCTTTGTCACCATATTTTGCATTAGGTTCAGTTGATTTAGTTGGTAAAAAGTATCTGTGTTAAAGAAACCCTCAATTGGTATCATAGAAAGATCACTTCCAATTGTCTCATTTTTATTTTTCTCACTTTATGTACTCATTATGTCTTCCTTTCATTTTGTCTCACAGACATCATTTGACCCGTTATGGTTTCAACTTGACTCTAGATCAATGTGGAGATAACTAGATTATGCATGGCTCTACATCTAAATCATCAATTTCTTGTATTATTTCTCATTTTAATATCATTATCATAAGTAGGGATTCTACTATCAGGTAAGAATTGCAGTCATCTCTCCTACAACATGTATAGTTTCAACCTTCACTCTTGAGAAGGACTTTACTTTGGAATACTCCCAATAAATTGATAGCTTACTTCAACTTTATGGTCCACATAATGTAAATTATTCACATTCTGTCTGCTTTAGTTTTCTTTTATCTCTTCTATTCTCTAAAGTGTGACTGAATTGTTAAGTTTCCCTGAATTACTTTAAGCCACAAAATAACTGATCATTTCCTCCCTATACATGGATTCTCCTATTAATTGATGTCCTCCCCCTCCAATTAATAACAACCCACTTGACATCTTCCCAGCTTTCTCCAACTCTGATGAACTCTTCCTTCTCTAAATTTGGAACATAGACATTCTTTGCCATTCACCTGGTCAATATTTATTTTCTGACTTATATTATTAAATTCTTTTTATAATATTGTCATACCTAATGCTTCACCAAATGGAATGAAATCTTCAGAGTAAGGATTGTAAGATACATAGATCAATAGATAAATAATTGTTCATAGTATTAAGCATATTGCTTTATAAATATTGAATACTTGGTAAATATTTGCTTTATTTTTTTTCAGTTTTAGAAAAAGATAGGGATCATTACCCTTTAGACCTTCAACAATGTTTGTGTGTGAAAGATTAAAATAACAATACTAATAAAAGTAATAATAAAATGAGAAGTTTAATTTTTCCATGAATTCCTTAGTTACTTTAGTATTAAAAAAGAAAACCATATATAAAAAAATTTGTACACTATGAAAATATTGGAACCATAACTTACCAATATTAGTAATACATTCAATACAGTTTACTATACATTTACTTTGTATTCAGTAAATGTTCACTGATACTCATTCCTATGTTCTTTTAGATTTAAAAAAAAAAGATTTTATTGGGGAATTAGGAGAGGGGAACAGCGTTGGGGACTTGGGGAAGGGGAACAGACAAGTTGCTGTCCTTTTGTTCTTCAGTCTAGTTGTGGAGGACGTCGCTTCACTGGCCCATGTTGGTATTATCACTGTGCTCTTCCTGAGTGAGGCAGTCACTCGCTGGCCATTGGATGGCCACTCACAGTGGCTCACGGCAGCTCACGGCAGCTCACGAAAGCACATGCCAGCTGCCGACCAGCCCCACTGCAGCCTATGCCATCTCCAGGGACTCACAGCAGCCCAGTTCCAGGTCGAGCTGTTGTTCACCATCTTAGCTGTAGAGGGCACAGTGTCGCTGACCCTCATGTGAGATCCGAACCGGGGCCCTGCTGCTCAGAGCTGACATCCCAAGCCAACTCTTAACCAATGTACCACTCAGCCCGCCCTCCTTTAGATCTTTTAGAAGATAATTAGGATTAACATTAAAATATTGCTTAAGCTGTCACCTTTTAAGATACTTTGGGATATCAGAGTAATAAATAAATTTTAGTTTGCATGGCAAAAGTCCTTGGTCTTTAACCACAGCTATTGAAAATGTGGCTAATTCATTTTTAAAAATATAATGATAAAAACGGTCAAGATTCCGTTTATGTATGTTTTACAGCTTTACATAATTTATATAATAGAAAAATGCAGTGATCTCATATTGACCCTTTCTCTTCAAGCTAATAGTTTATTCAGCTGCTTCCATTGCAATTGCTTTTATTTTTGTATTGGTCCCGTATATTTTGCTTGTATTTTATTTTTCTGAAGACCAATTATTGATCATATTATTGTATACTCTTAGAATGTGTTCAATTTTTTTTCTAGTTGAAGAGAGGCATAAAGAGGTGGCTTTTGCTGTTGTTCAGTTTCTTCCCAGGTGCCTAAACTGAAGCTCTCCCTTCTAAATATCACCACTATCAGGGAGTCAGTGTGCTTATCCTCTCTTGTGAGGGAGTTGATCATAATTGCCCCAAGGTATTGCAGAAGCAGAAGGGCCTATCTGGGACAATTCTGATGAGGCTGGAGATAATTTGTGTGCAGTGGGTACCTACTATCTTCTGCCCTGGTGATTCTCCACTGCTATGCCTATGGGTACAGCTGTGTGGGGTTGTCATTCTTTCTCCATTTTCTTTCCTGTTCTGTTGCTGCAGGATAAACTCTGAGCATTACTTAGATCAACCTTTGTGTATCTCAAAAGATAGTTTGGGAAATTTTAAAAAACTGACCATTTACCATTTCTTGATATTTTCAACCCTGGTACAATAATTTTTATTTTCCTTGAATGCCTATTAATCATGTCTGAAGATAACAAAAGCCAGAAAGTAGGAATAACAAAAGCAAAAGATAAAAACATAAGTATTAAATACATGGGTGAACAATGAGATCAAGGAAGAAATCAAAAGATGCCTTGAGACAAGCGAAAATGAAAACACAACAACCCCAAATCTGTGGGCCATAGTGAAAGCAGTCCTAAGAGGAAAATTCATAGCAATGCAGGCCTACCTAAGGAAACAAGAAAAATCTCAAATCAACAGCCTATCTTTATCCCTAAGGGAACTGGAAAAGGAACATCAAACAGCAAAGTGAGTACAAGGAAGGAAATAATAAAAATCAGAGTGGAAATAAATAAAATGGAGGGGGAAAAAAAACCAAAAAAACAATACAAGAGATAAATGATACCAAGAGCTGTTTTTTTGAAAAGACAAAGAAAATTGACAAACCTTTAACCAGATTCATCAAGAAAAAGAGCACCCCAAACTGCTTTTATTCAACATAGTACTGGAAATCCTAGCCATAGCAGAGAAGAAAAAGAAATAAAAAGCATCCAAATAGGAAAGGAAAAAGTAAAACTGTCATTATTTGCAGATGACATGATACTATATATGGAGAACCACAAAGATGCCACCAAAAAACTATTAGAACTGACTAAAATAGCAGGATACAAAATTTAATATTCAGAAATTGGTTGCATTTTTATACACCAATAATAAACTATCAGAAAGAGAAATTCAAAAAATAATCCCCTTTATAATTGCATATAAAAAAATATCTGGGAATTAATTTTACCAAGGAAGTAAAAGACCTGTACTCAGAAAATTATAAAACATTGAAGAGAGAAATTAAAGAAGATACAAATAAATGGAAATATACTGTGCTCATGTATAGGAAGAATCAATATACAGTGTTTCCCCATTTATAAGACGTACCTTAATTTTGGTGCCCGAAATTAAAAAACAATGTATTACATAAAGTTATTGAACTCAGGTTTTATTCATCATAAAACTCAAATAACTCCTCATCACTGTCAAAACTCCCAACCATTGGCTTATCCTCATAAGTGTCTGATGACGAATCACTGTCTTCATATATTGCCTCGTCCTCAGTTCCATCTATGGCATTTGAAATCTACAACCACTGTATAAGACGCACCCAGTTTTTAGACCCCAGGTTTTTCAAAAAAGACTGTGTCTTATACACGGGGAAATACGGTAGTTAAAATGTCTATACTACCCAAAGCAATCTATAGATTCAATGCAATCCCTATCAAAATACCAATGGCATTTTTCACAGAACTAGAACACATAATCTCAAAATTATGTGGAACTACAAAAGATCCGAATCCACAGCAATCCTGAGAAAGAAGAAAGCTGGAGGTATCATGCTACCTGATATTAAATTATACTGCAAGGCTATAGTAATCAAAACAGCATGGTATTGGCATAAAAACAGGCATTTAGATCAATGGAGCAGAATAGAGAGTCCAGAAATAAATCCATGCCTGTGTGGTCATTTAATCTATGACAAAGGAAGCAAGAATATACATTGGGGTAAATACAGTCCACTCAATAAATGATGCTGGAAAACTAGAGAGGTATATTTAAAAAATGAAACTGGACCACCTTCTTAAGCCGTATACAAAAACAAACTCAAAATGGATTAAAGACTCAAATGTAAGACCCAAACACATAAAACTCCTAAAAGAAAATATATGCATTAAACTCTCATTAAATTCCCTTAGTAATATTTTTACTAATATATCTCCTCGGGCAAGGGAGAAAAAATAAGTAAATGTGACTACATCAAACTAAAGTTTTTACACAGCAAAGAAAACCATCACCAAAACAAAAGATACCCTACTGAATGGGAGAAGATATTTGCCTGTGATACATCTGATAAGGGGTTAATATCCAAAACTTATTAAAAAGCACCAATACAACTCAACACGAAAGAAGGAAGGAAGGGAGGGAGGGAGGGAGGGTGGGAGGGAGGAAGGAAGGAAAAAGAAAAGAAAAGGAAAGGAAAGGAAAGGAAAGAAATCAATCCAATTAACAAATAGAGAACCTGAATAGACATTTCTCCAAAGAGGACATATAGATGACCAATAGACATATAAAAAGATGCTCAACATCACTGATCATCAGAGAAATACAAATTAAAATAACAATGAGATACTACCACACACCTGTCAGGATGGCTATCATCAATATGTCAACAAACAACAAATGTTAGCGAGGATGTGGAGAAAAGGGAACCCTGGTGCACTGTTGGTGGGATTGTAGATTGGTGCAACCACTATGGAGAATGATTTGGAGATTCCTCAAAAAACTAAAAATTTTTTATAACCCAGCAATTCCACTCCTGGGTATTTATTCAAAGCAATCCAAAACACTAACTCAAAAAGATATATGCACCCCTATGTTCACTGCATCACTACTTACAATAGCCAAGATATGGAAACAACCGAAATGCACATGAAGAGACAAATGGGTAAAGAAGAGGTGGTACATATATACAGTATAATGGAATATTACTCTGCCCTAAAAAAGAATGCTATCTAACCGTATGTCCTGAGACCTTTGCAAACCTCCAACTTCTCAAATACCACTAAACCATATAATTCCACTCATAAAATGCAGTAAAGTATAATGAATTATAGAGACCCCCATTGGACCTTTAATGATTGTGTTAACTCAAATCCTTTATACAGCTAAAAAGAAAAAAATCTACCACTAAAACACACACACCCAAACACACACACACACACACACAGCATTATATCACCCCCATATAATTTGTAACTGTGAGCTCGCCTGAATTGGAAACTGTAACGGGTGAATAATGATGATAGTTGCTGTCTCATACCTGCACAGCATGTTTTCTCTGCAGTAGGCCACTTTTTTGTGCTTAACGACTTGTTTCTTCTTACTCCTTTTTTTACTTGTTGAGCTGTTTTTCTCAAGTAGAAATGTTTAAGTAACAATCTGTTTTTTTATGCTTCCTGTTAAATAAAAATGATTCCTAATGTTCTTTGTTCAACTTATGCTCAGTTATGGTTGGTCCCCCCTAGTTGAATTAGTACCTCTCTCACCTATCACTACACGAAAGTATATAACAAAGACCTTGTTTTCCCCCTAAAATCTGCGTTCAAATTTCATATACAAGGTCTGACAATTAAGTTCGCAAACTCATCCCAGAAAAAGTGCTATATGCCTCATTGCTGAATATCACTATGGTCACCTTTGAAGTACTTCCCTTGGGAAGCTATGCACCAACGCCAGCACCTAGTCCACCCTTCAAAGCAATTCTGGAACTCTTTCTGGAATGGCCATCAGAGCTGTCATCGTATTACCCTTGATGTTCTGAATGTCATCAAAATGTCTTCCTTTCAATATTTCCTTTATCTTTGGGTAAAGAAAGAAGTCACTGGGGTCCAGGTCAGCTGAGTAGGGAGGGAGGGTGTTCCAATACAGTGATTTGTTTACTGGCTAAAAACTTCCTCCCAGACAGTGCCGTGTGGGCTGGTGCATTGTGGTGATACAAGAGCCATGAATTGTTGGTGAAAAGTTCTGGTCACCTAGCTTTTTCACGCAGCCTTTTCAGCACTTCCAAATAGTAAACTTGGTTAAGTGTTTGTCCAGTTTGGTACAAACTCATAACAAATAATCCCTCTGATATCAAAAAAGGTTGGCAACACTGTTGCAACAAGTTCACGAACTTAATTGTAGACCTCATATTTGTTGCCTCTGTCTTATTTCAATTTCACCACCACCCTTCAACTTTTGCTAAATCCCTGACTCCCACTTGATGAGGTATTGAACACTGTACTTAGTGAAACACATTTGTAGTTTCTTTTTCATTTTTCTTTTTCTTTCTTTCTTTCTGTTTTTTTGTAGAGAACACAATGGGGTTGAATCACTTCAAGAAACAGAACATTGCACTTTTTAATTACCCCGGACTTCTACTTTACTGGTCCAATAGTCATCTATTTGTAAAACACATTACTTTGTTTACCTTTCTATTGCCAATATTATCAGCTATCTTCGGGGGTGCAGAGGCTGAAAAAATGGCAGAGAAATGAATGGTGGTATATTATTCTCAAAGGAGAAAAGTTTGCCTCAGATGGGGGAATCACTGCCTACATACAGATAAGGGGAGGACACGCTGCTTTAAGAAAGAGAAAGCTGGAGGGGTCATCTCAGATCCCGCACTAGCATAAGTGATTTATATGCGCCTCAGTAAAATATAAGTATCCTAGGCATAGTGGGGCTTTGATGTTTCTCAAGGATGGTCACACTTAGCAGTATTAAATCCTATCTGGTGACTAAATAACTTTGTTGTTATAAAACAACAATATTTAGTACTAAAAAGTTTTTCAATATTATGTGTATTTATTTTATGTTAACTAAAAACTATATTACTGGGCCGGCCGAGTGGCGTGATGGTTAAGAACTGGCTTGGGATGCCAGAGGGCCCCAGTTTGGATCCCACATATGAGGGCCAGTGACACTGCCCTCCACAGCTAAGATGCTGAACAACAGCTCAACCTGGAGCTGGGCTGCCATGAGTCGCCGGTGACGGCGTAGGCTGCAGTCCCTGTGGCAGTGGGTTGCCATGGGCTACCGTGTGTAGCCAGCAGCCAGCGTGAGCGGCCGTCCAGAAGCCAGTGACTGATCTGCCTCGCCTGGGCAGAATCCAATGATGGTGCCAGCTTGGGCCAGTGAAGCAACATCCTCCACAACTAGACTGAAGAACAAAATGACAACAACTTGTCTGTTCCCTTTCCCCCAATTCCCCAGCACTGTTCCCATCCCCCAATTCCCCAATAAAAATCTTAAAAAAAACAACAAAAAAAACTATATTACTGATTAAGCTTATACTAAGTTCTGGAGTTTTAACCTAGAATTCCATTAATACGGAATTTTAGAATTCAAAATATTTTCCATTAAATATCCTAGAAGGTATGATATAAAAATTGAGAAAATTGAGAGATTTATATTTATGTGTTTTCTTGGACCCACATGGGTATTTTTAGTTTATTTTATGTTATGAATTTACATTTGGCAAAACTGATCTTTGAATGAGGTATTGGAATTTTAATATAGCTCTGTTGATGTGGAATCCTTTAAATTAACAATAACTTACGGGTTCCTCTTTTGCTCAAGTTCCCTGGGATTTCAACTAAAATGCAAAATAACAGAGAGTAACATATTGTCAGCAGTTGCATATAGATAGGTCCATTTACAAGGGGCCTATGGAATTATATGTGTTGGTTTTGTTTCCAACTGTAGCAACAAATAAAAAGTAATCATTTGCCAGCCTCTAGTTAATATTATAATTCATTTTTCTATAATGGCATGTTTTGAGTTTGGAAGCATGCTTGAAAATCCTTCGGAGTTCCCAATATGAGCCCCAGGGTGGATTGAATTCATCTGTACCTGTGACAGTAAGGATCTGGGCAAAAATCAGTAAAAACAGTAGGCATTCTATCGACTTGCCCAGTCTAAGACAGATTCTCTGGAGAAAACAGAAAATCTCTACACATAGCCTAGAGGCTTCCTAAGCCTCAGAGGCCAGTGATTTAGGAAGTGAGTAGACAATCTGAACTAGGTACACCATCTTGGTTGTCACAGTGTATGTTGTCCTCACCAAGCATCATTTCCTTTTGATTTTCCCCATAAATTTCCCCATATTCTCTGATTGCCCTTATTACTTTTCTAAAGCTCTGTAGCCACAAGCCCCTGTGTTTCCATAATTTAGGTGTGAGTTGTAATATAATCCATTATGAAAGTATTTTTTCAAAATAATCGTAATTTTCTGTGTTAGAATACCAAGCACACACTGCTATAGTCCAGTCTATCTTACAACCCTCTATAAAAATACAGAAAAGATAACTTGTTTTTTGTTTTCTTCAGTGCTAATTTATTTGAAAATTAATTACTTGGTGAATGTCCTCCAAGGAGTATACATAAAGAAAATTTCTGTATCTTTACTAAAACCCATACCTTCAAGATTCACAACAAAGGGAAATAGTCTATATATGAAGAAGAGTGGAGACCCCTCAGTTTTGACTCTGATTTCATTGATTGTATTTTGATCTTAGGAATGTTGTACTATTTGATGTTTAAACATTCTAACCCTAGAGTAAACTAGAATCTGCCCTAGCCCTTAACGTTGTGTGTGGTTATAATTATGTCCTGGTCAAAATTTTTAGTCACGACTTTACCATACACAGTAAAAATATAAAAGGTAAATAAACAAGGAAATAACAATGAACTAGATTATTTTGCTGATGAAGTAGCACTCAGTCTGCAGGGCTTAAGATTCTATCCTTTTTAATTCATGTGCTACCCTGATGTGAGTGTAATTCTAGCATCACCTTCACCACCTATTTCCTGTCAAAATTTTATTTTTGATATTCAGTTTCTTGTTTTTAGAATTATGCTCTAGCAGAGATGGGATCTTATCCATGAATTCAACAGTGCGTCTATTCGGGGGAGAAAGAAAAAACCCTGTATATTTGGCAATTTGTTCTAGCAGACTATGTTTCAACATTTATATGCAAGCCAACCAAAGTCTGTAAATATGGTCACACTCCCCTCAAAAACTGTGCTAAGGATCGATGGTGCTCTTTCATCCAGTAGGAGGCAAAGTATTAGCAAGGTCCAATGTATTTTAATAGATGGGGGGGGGGCGCAGTTTGAGAGATGAGACAAGAGAAAATTTTAAGTGTAAGTTTATTTTTATACACTTCATCTCAAATATTTGCACAAGTTCAACAAAAGAAAAATACGGCATTGAAAATGGTTTTAAATGTTAAGTTCTATATGTCAGTTTCCTTTTTTTGTAAATTCTTCTTTCCCAGAGGTACCTATCAATATCATTCTTACCACTTTGAGGACATAAATTAGATTTAACTTTGTAAACAACTTCTTACAAGATTATGTTACTCTTTTTGTTATTGCTGCTTTTTAGAGAGCATGCTGAGATTCTATCACTTGGTTTCATATTCATCTTTTTATAGATATTTGACTAGTAATATGTAATAATAGTACTAGGAATGTCTCCCTTAAGTCTAGCCATTTGCTTACAGAGCTAAAGAAAAATATATAAATTAACATCTAATTAGCATCAAAGGAAAAGAATAAACCCATAAAAAGCAAGATTTCATAGCTCAAAACCAATTAGCTCAAAATCTAAGTTCACATAATAAGAGGGAGCAGTTTTCCATAGAATGAAAAAATGGCTTTCTAACTAGGATAAGGTCACTTGTGAATCTGAAATGATGCATGTTGATAAGGCACTGCAGTTCAAAAGCAAGTCTCCAGTGTTGCCTTTAACAAAGAAAGTACATGCTGAACAGAAAGAATCTATATGAGGAATGAATAAAAATTTTCAAATGGACACGGTAAACACATGGATGAGTTCTTAAGGATAGGTCGTGTCTACTCATTTTCTAATTGAAAGAGAGCTATTTGTATGGTATCATGTTGATTATTATGAAATATGTGAAACAAAATGATGGAATAAAACCACATTTTGCCGTACTTGCTCTTAGAATTGCTGTATCAGTTTATGCTTCTAACAGTGGCGCAATGCATCTCTATTTTTCTCATCCTTATCAATGAGATATTGACACATTTAAAATGTTCTTGATCTGATGAGTGTGAAATTATATCTTAATTCCCTTTTCTATGATAATAGATCTCTTGTATTCATTGGCCCTTTTATTTGCTTCTCTATTAATTACCTGTCTGTGTCCTTTGCCAATATTTTGATTGCATTGTGGGTTTAGTTCTTATTTTCTCCCATGAATTATTTTCAAATATTAAAGTTTTGCCCTTCCACCTTTAGGTCTCTTAATAAAGAGACCTAAAATCATTTGTAGTTATTTTTTATCAATTGAATTTTTTCAAAATGAATAAACAATTATTCTAGCATCATTAAAAATGTCTGTCCTTTCCCTACTTATCTGTAGTGTTACCTCTATTATGTACCAAGATATGTATATACATACACACACACACACACACTCACAGAGGGTGCCAAAAAATGTATACACATTTTAAGAAAGAAAAAAACTGTATTCAAATTGTAATAATATATATTGATAACAAAATATGAATACAAGTCACCGGTCTACATTTTCTGGCACCCCCGGTGTGTGTGTGTGTGTGTGTGTGTGTGTGTGTATGTGTATATATGTATGTATGTGTATATATGTGTATATATGTATGTATATGTATATATGTATATATGTGTGTGTATATATATATGTATATATATATATATATATATATATATGTATTTCTGGCATCCTTTTCTGTTATTTTCTTCATTTGCCAATTCCTTGTCAATACCATACATCTCAATTACTGTGGATTATAATTAGCCTTGACATATGGTAAGGCACAGCTCCCTACCTTGTTCTTCAGAATTTTCTTATGTAACCCTAGTCCTCTGTTGTCATGTTAATTATAGGCAAAATTTATAAAAGCCCCATTTTAGAAACTGTCATTGTATTTATTGGGATTGCATTGAACTTAATCTGGGGGAAATTACATCTTGACTTGACTTTTGGGCTTCTTTATTTTAATTGTGGTATATTATATTGCTTGCTCTTAACATTAATCAAAATGCTTGTAAAGCTCTAGGTTCCCTTTTCATCTTGCTGAAATGTATACTTCGGTAATTTTTCAGTGAACATATGGAGGCAATAATCTTTCTTAGTCTTTTTATGAAAATGCTCTGAATAATACTTTTGGTTAAAATTCTAGGTCAGCACATTTTTTCATGTTATTCTTTTGAAGTTCTTATTTTATATTTATATTTTTAGCCAAAACTGATGTCTAATTAGGTATTTTGTATAATCTGATAGTCATTCCCTTTGATATAACCTGCATTTTCCTAATATAAGTCTGCAGAGGTGTCTCTTTATCATGATGTTCTGCACTTTCACAACAATGTATCTGAGGGTAAATTGACCTTTTTCCAGCTTGGTATTCACAGTGAAATTTCAACTAATTACTCGTGTGTATCTGCATTTCTGTAAAATTATCAGCTATGATTTTTAAATCTTGCTTCTTCTCAATTCTTCCCATTCACTTCTTTGGAAACACTTATTGTTGTATGTTGTTTTCTATCTTTCATGTCTTCTAAGTTCTCTTTTACTTTTTAAATCTATTTGCCTCCCTGTGTTGTGTTCTGGATGAGTTCTTCATTATCTGCTAATTTACTAATTTTATCTACTTGTACAATCTAGATGTTTTATACTGTTTAATTTTTAAAAATTGATTTATTTATTCCATTTGTCATTTCCGATATTTATACTCAGTTTTTCTTATATATATTGAATTGTTTCACTCAATTTATATCTGCTTTTATTTGATAACTCCATGTTCTTTTTTTTATTAGATTTTACCTTTTAATTTTGTTGAAAATCCTCAACACATTATTTTAAATTGTTTTTCAGACACTTCTGTGAGAATTTCATCTCGACTGATTTTATGGTTTAATCATTGTGGTGGTGATGAATTTTTGCCTTTTTTAGGCTTGTCACAGGCTTTTGGATCCTTTTAAGTGAAGAGATTTGCTTTTATTGTCGTTTTGTTATTCTCTTTTTATTTCTCCCTTCATTGCTTCTGAAGTTTGCTGCTGTCCCCATCTGTCTTGTCTCCTGGAATAGCAATATAGATAGCCTACTGGCATTTTGGGGTTTCTTCCTTGTGGTAAAAATTAGAGATACTGAGGACTCAGTACTCAAGACAATTTCCTTTAGGTTGTTTCTGTAATTGTGTGTGTGTGTGTGTGTGTGTGTGTGTGTTTTCCTTCTCATCCCTCTAGTGTTCTATAAAGATGGTGCCTCAGGCAGCAGGTCAGCAAAATTTTCAAGAAATCCCTCCTTTTCAAGAATAATTGCTAGGTAGACTTTCCCTTGAACCTGTGACTTTAAGCAGTGATCTTAACTCTGGCTTCCTCCCTTCCTGTTGGACTCTTCAGGAAGGAGCCTAAATGCAAAGACGCTCAGTCTGGGGAAAAGAGCCTATTAGGACTGCAGCTACCATGTCTGATCCATGAAGGTGCCAACTTTGTGTCTAAGACCTGTTGTGTTATTGTGTATATTTTCTCTTATGTTTTCTCTATCCATGCTCTGTGTTTTAAACATGTAATATGTGTCAAGGCATTTATGCCATTTGAACTATAGAGGTTTTAGTGTTTTATATTTACTCTCCTGGTATTCATTAGTTTCACAAAGTCAATTAAAATTTAAAATCCACATTCAGACATACACTGATAATATATAATAGAAGATAAACCAGATCATTTTTATTTAGGGGACAATGTATGCATATTATGGTGATACACTCAATTACAATAACATGAAGTCTTGTCTTTTGTCTGTCTTCTCTATCAAAGAGAATAGTATCCAAATTTAAGTGTTTAATAATTTTGCAGGAATTTATGTTAATATAGATAAACCTGGCTTAAGTGATTGTCCTCTGTCCTTCCTAAATACACATTGTTCCCCTGTTAAGGATGTATCTAACTGCTGTTTTAATATATCTACATCACCCTCTGGAATATAGACTCTAGAGGGCTAGGACTAATGTTGCATGTGTGAGCTCTGTTATTGTTTTTGTTGTAATTTTCTATTATACTCTGGCTAATTAGCATTGATACATGGCACGGAGGCCCACAAATATTAATTGAAAGAATGAGCATTTAGAGAGCATGGAGGCATAGATGCAACTTCTGTATCACAGTGCCTTGCAAGCTATTAACAAAATAGGCAGGCAATAAGTATTTTTTTAAAAATAAATGAATGTATGAAATTATAAGCACAGAAAAACAGAATGTTTCATTTTGTATGTATACCACATCTTCTTTATCCAGTTATCTATCAAAGTACACTTTGGTTGTTTCCATGTCTTGGCCACTGTAAATAAAGCTGCAATGAACATCGGAGTACATATATCTTTATGGATAAATATTTTCAGATTTTTTTGGGGTAGATGCCCAAGAGAGGGATTGCTGGATTATATGGTAATTCTATTCTTGATTTTTTGAGGAACCTCCACACTGCTTTCATAGCAGCTATGCCAGTCTGCATTCCCACCAATAGTGCGTAAGTGTTTCTTTTACTCCACAGCTTCTCCAACACTTGTTATTTTGTTGTGTTGATGATAGCCATTCTAACCGGTGTGAGGTGATATTTCATTGTGGTTTTTACTTGCATTTCTCTGATGATTAGTGATGTTGAGCATCTTTTCATATGTCTATTAGTCATCTATATGTCCTCTTTGGAGAAATGTCTATTCAGGTCCTCTGCCCATTTTTTAATTGGATTGTTTGTTTTTTTATTGTTGAGTTATGAGTTCCTTATATATTTTTGATATTAGCCCCTTATTGGAGGCATTTGCAAAAATCTTCCATTTGGTTGGTTGCCTTTTTATTTTGTCAATGGTTTCTTTTGCTGTGCAGAAGATTTTTAGTTTAATATAATTCCATTCATTTATTTTAGCTTTTACTTCCCTTGCCTTTGAGGTCAAATTCATAAAAAGCTCTTTGAATCCAAGGTCCATAAATTTAGTACCTATGTTTTCTTCTGTGCAGTTTATTGTTTCATGTCTTATGTTTACGTCTTTGATCCACTTTGAGTTAATTTTGATATGTGATGACAGATGGCAGTTAGTTTCATTCTTTTGCATGCGGCTTTCCAATTCTACTCTGCCATAAGAAAAGATGAAATAGTGCTATTTGCCACAACATGGATGGGTCTTGAAAGTATTATGCTAAGCGAAATAAGTCAGACAGAAAAAGTTGAGAACCATATGACTTCATTCATATATGGGATATAAAACTGAAAGCAACAAAGGAACAAGACAAACAAATAAAGAAACAAAACTCATAGATGCAGACAATAGTTTAGTGGTTGCCAGAGGATAAAGGGGGAGGAGGGTGGTAGAAGAGGGTAAACAGTGTCAAATATATGATGATGGAAGGAGAACTGACTCTGGGTGGTGAACACACAATGTGATATATAGATGATGTATTACAGAATTGTACAATTGAAACCTATATAATTTTACTAACCACTGTCACTCCAATAAATTTTAATTTTTTTCAAAAAATAAGAAAAACAATGGACTCTCTAAGAATATGTAATAGTAAAGTAATCCCATTTCATTTTCTACAGACTTTCATATTAAGCTAGTACAAAATATTTTCTTAATTCAGTAAATCATTTGATGAATTTTCTAATATTATTGATATGAATATAATAGACAATATTCTTTTGTATTTTGAAAAAGTAATGATTATCTCTTAAAGAGCTACCTACTTGATTCAGGGTTTATTATTTTCCTCTTATTTTCTGGCTTGTCACTTTTTGATGGTGTCATGAAAATACACATGAAGATTTTTTGCTAGGACAATGCCGCTGTCTATGGTTTCGAAAAGTAAGTGGATAAAAGAGTGTGAAAATGTATTCCTGTTCAGTGTTTGGGTTTTAGGAGTGTATAGCTGTTTCTTCAGGAAAAAGAAAACTAGGAAAGCAATATTATTGTTGCTTTGAAAAGTATTGCCCAATGCACACATATTAGTATGGCCAAACCCAGAGTACTAACAATACCAAGTATGGGTGAGGATGTGGAACAGCACAAATTCTCATTTATTGTTGGTGGGTATGCAATGGTACAGCCACTTTGGAAGACAGTTTGATGATTTCTTGATAAAAAAAAGCACACCCTTACCATAAAACCTGGCAGTTGCACTCCCTGGTGTTTACTCAAATGAATTCAAAATGTGTCCATAAAAACTTGCACAAAATGTTGATAGCAGCTTTATTCATAACTGACAAAACTTAGAAGCAACCAAGTTGTCCTTCAGTAGGTGAATGGATTAATAAACTGAGTATGTTCAGGCAGTGGGAATATTACTCAACACTAAAGATAAATGAGCAATCAAGCCATGAAAAGACATGGAGGAAACTTAAAAGTTAAATGCGTTATTACTAAGTGAAAGAAACCAATCTGAAAAGGTTACATTCTGTATGATTCCAACCATATCACATCCTGGAATAGGCTAGACTATGGAAACAATAAAAGGGCCAGTACTTTCCAGGAGTTGGGGCATGGAAGGGATGGATAGAGAGAGCACAGAGGATTTTTAGGGCAGTGAAAATACTCTGTAGGATACAATCATGGTGGGTCCATGTCATTATGCTTCTGTCAAAATCCATAGAATGTATAACACCAAGAATGAACCCTATATAAACTATGTGTGATCATGTATTGAAGTAGATTCATCAATTGTAACAAATTTACCACTGTGGTGTGGGATGTTGATAGTGGAAGAGGCTGTGCCACATACATGCAGGGGCAGGACGTCTATGGGAAATCTCTGTATATTCCTCTCAATTTTGCTGTGAAACTAAAACTCCTCTAGAAAATAAAGTCTATTTGAAAAAATATTTACTAGGACCAAAGATGTTGTTTTAACCATAGTTTGAAAGCATGCTCAGTATAGTGCTCATGAGTGTAAAATAATTCCTTTGAAAGTGCTTATCTCTAAACATGTATATTTAAATAAGATTTATCTGTATAATAGCAGGTACTTTATTTTTCCCTTCTGCATATATTTAATATGATAATTAATTCAACCTGGTATTACTCTGGATGCTATTCAAAGCCTCATACATGTTTGTTAATTTGTCACTTGTTCCTTATAGAACGTCTTGGCTATTTAATAAGCAGTTACAAAAGTCAAGAGAGTCCTGCCCCAGCATGAGTCTTAATTGAATATGTACTACATAATAAAATTAAATTCAGAACAAACCATCAATGGCAGATGATCCTTCAGTTATGAGCAAAGTTTCGTGGGAGTGACTGTGTAAAGATGATAAAATGATGGCAGGAAAGGGCCTTGGAATATCATATAAAATTATATACAAGCTTTTAGAACATCCTAGGCTGAAGTAGAGAAAGGCATCTCGAGGGCCATTTGCTGTCATTTATTTGCCAGTCATTTCATCATAAAAGCAGTACAGTTTTTAGATAAATATTTCTATCATCTTCCCCCAATTTGTTTAGGAAGTCTCTGAAATTCTTTCTCTAAAAAGAATTAGGAAGATACTGATAATGTTGGAAAATGACACCAAAATGCTCAGTACATTGTTTCATGTTTGATCAAAACTGTTATTAGTAATAGAATTTTTGTTGGTGGTAGTATAATTGGGTTCATTTTGGGTGCAGGTAGCTCTCAGGTGACTGTATGAAAATATTTTTACACATTTACAATATGCTTCTGAACTGGAACACTTTGGTATAGTTCTATCTGTGAAATAAATGACATTATGTAAAACATTATAGCATATTTTTTAAAGTGAGTTGACAGGATGACAGTATAGTTACTCACAGTTCAGACTACCACAATATAGAATGTAATGAGCCATAATGCTATTATTTTTCACTTTAGAATTTTAATGTTGTGTTTTGTACAGTTCTTAAAATATCATGCATAAAACATTGTGCTGAAACAATAGTGAGTTGTATATTTATAATGTCATTAGGAGCCAACAGTCTAATAACAATAGGAAACAATGGAAAATTTTCTTTAGACTCTTGTGGAAATTGGTAACAAGAATAACTGCGGGGTGAATGATTCCATGTCTTAAAGGCATTCTGGCTAGATCTGTAGATACCATAGTTTGATCCTTTGTGCTGATGGGAATCTCTATAAATGCAGCTGGACTGAAGAAGGCATTTGAAGCCATGGCATCTTTAGTGATAGGGTGTTTCTGTTTTAATCATCCTCAGTGCTCACACACACACACACACAAAAGCATTCCCCTGATAGTGAATTGACCACTAACTAAACGTGAAGGAGAGCAAGAGACTTGAAAGAATAATGACTGTACAAAATAGGCTATTGAACTAATCATCCTATAGGAGCACCTGAACAGAATATGACTCTCTAATACCTAGGATATACTTCTATTTGATAGGACATAATCTCATCATCATGATTACTAACAGATGGAATGCTATCTTTTGTTTCCAAATATTAATACCAAACAGCAAAGTGTAAGACGTGAATGAAAAGGAAGCTACATTGCACATTTAACAGTGTATATGTGGCACTAGGCAGGTATGGAGAAATTAATCTCTTGGAATGAACCACCATTGAAAGTCATGCCATTTACTCTCCTTATTAACATACAGAGCAGTTCGGTTGGATCACTTAGCATGGTGAGCTTATTAGGAAAATCACATTGGTTTGAGCAAAGAATGCTTCTGACCTTCCTAAGTGAAAATAGCATGATGCTAAAAATAATTGGTTAAAGGACCATCTCTATACACAAAATCGTTTTTTTGCAATCAGCTACCAAATTGAGAAGAAACTTTTATTTTTTTATATTAGGAATGAGGAAGAGTTTTTTTTTTAATTAAGTGAATTAAAGTGGTCTTTATATTAAATGCAGATAGCAACCTCCTTTCTGCAGCAAGTGTCTCATAAATGCATACATTTTCCCATTATAGTCTCCAGAAACCTCTTGATCACACCAAAACAGCAGCTATGCCTTTTTGAAAGTAGGAAAATTACAGGTAAGTTAGGTTTAAAATCTCTGAATTTTTTTTTCTTTTTAAATTTTAGCTGAGCCATCCTGCCACCTGTTGGCAGCTCAGTGGCAGCTCAGCTCAGGCCGGGAAGGGAACCGCTGTTGCTCAGAGCTCACACTCTTGAGTGAGCTCTTAACCAACTGAGCCACTCAGCCGGCACCCTAAAATCTCTGAATTTTTGCACATATTATAAAATGGTGACTAAGGATGTGTTCAAGATTTATTACTCAGTTCTATATTTATAAAGGGGCTAAAGACATTTATTTAGATGTAGCTTTTTATTAATGACAAAGAAACTCATTTATAAGAACTAATAAGAAAAATTAATAGTGGTCTGCATAATCACACTATCATAATACTCCATCTCTTATTAAAAATAAAACACTACATTTACATTTAATAATTAAAATGTAGACAATAATTTTGAAGAACATACACTTAATAATCATTCAATTTCTCAAATGTATTTCTCAAACCACATGTTAGATTGGATGAAACAAAAAAGAGAATTTAAGGCTGGCTGAGTGCCACGTTGGTTAACAGCTGGCATGGGACGCCAGAGGGCCCCAGTTTGGATCCCACATATGAAGGCCAGCAACACTGCCCTCTACACCTAAGATGCTGAACAACAGCTCAACCTGGAGCTGGGCTGCCATGAGTCACCCGCGACGGTGTAGGCTGCAGCCCCTGCTGCAGTGGGTTGCCATGGGCTACCGTGTGTAGCCAACAGCCAGTGTGAGCGGTCGTCCAGAAGCCAGTGACTGATCTGCCTCGCCTGGGAAGAGCGCAATGATGGTGCCAACTTGGGCCAGTGAAGCAACATCCTCCACAACTAGACTGAAGAACAAAAAGGACA
>NW_017731547.1:1496454-1511179 GCF_001890085.2 Hipposideros armiger | reverse complement strand
TATATATATATATATATATATATATATATATATATATATATATATATATATATATATATATATATTACGGGATGTAAAGTACAACATAGGGAATAGAGTCAATGGTATTGTAACAGCTATATATGATGTCAGAGGGGTAGTAGATTGGGGGCAGTTTTCACTTTGTAAGAGGTCTAAATGTCTAACTAGTACGTTGCTTTGTACACCTGAAACTAATTTAAAAAATGAGAATGTAGTAAACATTTACATCTGAAACATAACATTATAATATGAATGTATTTTTTCTAGAGATGACAGATACACATTCTCAGTTGAAAAGTCAGTTTCTATTTTAAATCAGAATTAATGTGTAGCTAATGATTGATTTAAAATATAAATGTTATACTTCTTCTCATCCTAACACAGAATGAAATGATTTTGAACGATTTCTTTAATCAAATAAGCTAAAAGCCATATATTTCTAGGAAAAAATAATATTTAGAGAAACATAACCATGTTTGAGGCTTGAATAGTGTCACCGTCAAACTCAAGCATAATTTCCCCTATTTTTGTGGCTGTTGAAAACTAATTTTTAAACATCAAGCAGTATCCATTATGCTACTATATTCATCATAACTACTCAATGTTTTGTCCTTAAGTTGTACCTAGTATATTTGTTTGTACTTTAAACTAGACCAAAGATACCTGTAAAGAAATGTGTTGCTGTATCCACATACTGTAGCATGCTGGCTTGTGTATGCAGATGACAAATAATTAGACATTTGAGGATGCATGATAGTATTTATATTTTTGTACATAAATGTGTACAGAAGCCTTTTTATTGATTGTAAATATAAATATTATGAAGTGTAACTGGACTTGTGAGATTATCAATAATCCAAAGTGCCTGCGAAATCTCCACCCTCACTCACATAATTAAACTGTCAATAGTAAAATGAAAAAGTAGAATCCTACTTACGTTGTGAAGTTTTTCTTCCTTGGTGTGCATAATCACCAAGAAACTAATCTGTAACAAGTATTCATTTAATGTGGGCAGACATAGGATGACTTTACACCTCATATACAATTCCTGAAAGAATGAGGAGTAGAGGATAGGAGGGAATCTGTGATGGCCTGTTTTCAAGTTTGAGAACTTTGAGGTATTTTGAATCTGAAGTACTATGTGTAGATTCATTGAAAAGGGAAGAGAGTAGCAGAGGTTTAAAATGCTATCTATCATATTTTACAGAGGTCTCTGCCACTAGAAACTGGGCCTCATAGGAAGGCAGGTGTGTATGGACTAGATTTTGGAATAAGTCCAACCACTTTCACGATAGATAGCTCAGATGATAAAAATCACTAATAGGTGATGTGGTATTTTATCAAACTTTTTTTAAGTGTAGCACTGCATAAAATCAAGAACGTAAACATGTTAAATGATTTGATAAAAGAAAGAGTTCTTCAGGGTAGGCCACAGGAAAAAAAAGAGAGAATTTTAGAGTAGGAGCTCATTTGAGAGATCAATCATCCATTCTGTGTACACATGAGAAAACTGGGGGACCAGAGAGGTTAAGTGACTTGCCTAAAGCTTTCAAGTTATTAGAGCATCAAAACCAGACATACATCCTGCTTCCTTAGTCTCCCTATCAGTGTTCTTTCCATTTTAGTTTAAAGAAAATCAAGTGGTGTTTGATATGCAGTTATAATTTTAAGGTGATTATATAAATCTGATTTATGTCATCACATTTGACTAATATTAAAATATTTCATTGTTACCAACAACAAGTATTTATGGAGTACCTTTCCTATAAAATATGAGTGGCAACCTCCTTTGTCATCATTATTCTGGGATAAAAAGAGCTTTCCCCATTTGTTTAGAAATGTAGTAGTTTGTTCAGTTAACTAACATGATATAATAGTTATCTCTGTATTGATTTTGTTCAGTGTGGTAGTGGTATTTATTTGGAATTCTCCCTAGGTATGTATTTAGGTTTGTTAAATATGAGGTGATTATGACATTTGCCTGGTGTTATAAGATTCTTTTTCCTGGATAGTTGGTAAATGTCTGCTCAACATCAAGAGTGTCACACCAAGAAGTTTTCTTTGAATACAGTGCCAGTGGTATCACTTAGTATGCATTCTCTGTGTTTGTGCATGAATGTATAAGGGACTTTCAAAATTAAGCACCTCTCCACACCATGAAATAAGATATAAATATATAAAAGTGTAATATGTAAGAATAATAAAATGGAACAGTGTTGGGGAATTGGGGAAGGGGAACAGACAAGTTGCAGTCCTTTTGTTCTTCAGTCTAGTTGTGGAAGATATCACTTCACTGGCCCATATTGGTATTATGATCATTGTGTTCTTTCCCTGTGAGGCAGTCTCTCGCCAGCCACTGGACAGCCGCTCATGGCAGCTCATGGAAGCTCTTGCGGGCTGCCGGCCGCTCATGCTGGCTGCGTGGCCACTCACAGTAGCTCACGGCAACCTACTGCAGTAGGGGCTGCAGCCTACACTATTGCTGGCTACTTATGGCAGCCCAGCTCCAGGTCAAGCTGTTGTTCATTATCTTAGCTGTAGAGGGTGCAGCATCACTGGCCCATGTGGGAACCGAACCAGCGACCCTGCTGCTCAGAGCTCGTGCTCCCAAGCCAACTCTTAACCAACTGAACCACTCGGCCGGCCCCCGACAACCCAAAATTTTATAAGTCAATCTACTTCTTAAATATCCATTCAGCTAGCTTATAGGTTATTAAAGGCATTCTTATGTAAAAATTATAAACATATCAATAGATTTTTTATTTTTAGTAAAATAAAAAGCTTTATCCAAAACTGATTTTGTTCCCCAATCGTGTCAATTTTGGATTTTTCTAACCAAATTTTAATAAGCAGTATTATTACATCTATTTACCACAGCAACCGATCTAAACATTTTTTTATTAGTTTCAGATATGAAATCTAAATATTTCTGTTTTAGCATGCTGATAACTGGTTTTTTCTCTGATTTATCCTTTCTGTGAGGCATCATATAACATAATGAAGCTTAAAATTGTTGAATATTACAACTGATTTCAAAAAATTTATATCATCTCCTCACTGATATAAAAATTGTATTATCTAAATCTATATGAAAATATAGGAAAAAGAAAAACTAATGGAGGAACTAAAATGTTCTTTCCTAGGACACATGGAAAATTTCGATAACTATCTTGGCATATATATAATCTGACCTAGTCTCCCAAATTTTAAGATAATGATAAACTTTAGAATTTGTTAATGCAATTTTAAAAATTTGATATATCACATCTTTTTGCAAGTCCATAATTTTTATTATAATTTTAAAAACAAATATATCAAATTCATTTAAAAATCAGCTAAGTTGTATCTAAAAGGAAATAAATGTACTGTGAAAAAAAATAGTGTGAGTTCCAAACAAACCAACCCATGTGGGAAATAAGACAATTTATTAATAATTCAGTTAAAAATAATTAAGCATTACCAGCACTGCTGAAATCAGATTTACAAACTAGTCAAGAACACTGGGAAGGGCCGTCCGAGTGGCGCGTTGGTTAAGAATTGGCTTGGGACGCCAGCTCTGAGCAGCAGGGCCCTGGTTCGGATCCCACATGAGGGCCAGTGACGCTGCGCCCTGTAGAGCTAAGATGGTGAACAACAGCTTGATCTGGGGCTGGGCTGCCGTGAGTTGCCAGCAACAGCGTAGGTAGGCTCCAGTGGGGCTGGTCAGCAGCAGGCATGAGCTTTCATGAGCCACCGTGAGCAGTTGTCCAATGGCCAGCGACCGATCTGACTCAACCGGGAAGAGCACAATGATAATACCAACATGGACCAGTGAAGCGACGTCCTCCACAACTAGACTGAAGAACAAAAGGACAGCAACTTGTCTGTTCCTCTTCCCTAATTCCCCAACGCTGTTCCCCTACCCCAATTACCCAATAAAATCTTTAAAAAAAATACTGGGAATATTTTCTCAAATATTCAAATGTAAAAATAAAATGCTGTGTTTACTTTTTACAAAATAATGTTTACTTATACAGAAAGGAGTAAAAACTGTTTTTTTCCAATGAATAATTTCTCATTAAAGAGCAAATGTTATTAGATATATTAAGAATTTAGTTTGAGAGGGATGCACACATGCTCACAGCATGTGAGGACACAGCAAGGAGATGGCCATCTACAAGCTAAGGACAAAGGCCTCAGGAGAAACAAACCCTGCTGACACCTTGTTCTTGGACTTCCAGGCTTCAGAGCCGCAAGGAAATAAATTTCTACTATTTAAGGCACCAGTCTGTGGTATTTTGTTAGGACAGCCCTAGCAAACTAATATGAGGTGTGATAAAAAAAATACGGTGAGTGTTTAAATTAAAAAATGCAGTAAAAGACACATTGCCATTAACCCCCCTCAAAATACTCCCCCTCATTTTGAACACATTTATACCATCGTTCTTGCCACTTTCTGAAGCAGTTCTGGAGACATCTTTTGTGAGTGTGTTTACTTCATTCTCCATCATGACAATGCTCCATGTCACATGTCGCTTCTGGTGGGGCAATTTCTGTCAAATAAAAACATTATGGTGTGTCTTTATTCACCGGACCTGGCACCATGTGACTTCTGTCTCTTCCCCAAAGTCAAAATGATTCAGGACATCGAGGCAGCCAGGACAGCGCAAGTCAAGACACTCATGAAAGAGGACTTCCAGAGCTGCTTCAGAAAGTGGCAAGAACGATGGGATAAGTGTGTTCAAAGCAAGGGGGAATATTTTTGAGGGGGATTCATGGCAAAGTGTCTTTTACTGTAATAAATTTTTAAAATTTAAACATTAACCATAATTTTTAATCACACCTTGTACATTCCTCAAGGTGGGCAGCAGTTTGGAAGATCAACAGACCCATCCAGCAGAATTCAGGCGAGAAGCATCTCTTGCCAGCAATTGCAGTATGTGCCCCTGAGGAGTAATTACTGGAAGAGCCATCCTACATACCCCCACGTTCGTGTCAAGCCTATTGTATAGTAAGCAGAATATGAAAAAGGAGTCAATCAGGGCTGGCTGAGTGGCGCAATGGTTAAGAACTGGCTTGGGACGCCAGAGGGCCCCGGTTCGGATCCCACATATGAGCCAGTGACACTGCCCTCCACAGCTAAGATGCTGAACAACAGCTCAACCTGGAGCTGGGCTGCCCTGAGTCGCCGGCGACAGCGTAGGCTGCAGCCCCTGCTGCAGTGGGGTTGCCATGGGCTACCGTGTGTAGCCAGCAGCCAGCATGAGCGGCCAGCAGCCAGTGTGAGCGGCCAGCAGCCACTGTGAGCGGCCGTCCAGAAGCCGGAGACTGATCTGCCTCGCCTGGGAAGAGCGCAATGATGGTGCCAACATGGGCCAGTGAAGCGACGTCCTCCACAACTAGACTGAAGAACAAAATGACAGCAACTTGTCTGTTCCCCATCCACCAATTCCCCAGCGCTGTTCCCATCCCCCCAATTCCCCAATAAAAATCTTTAAAAAAAAAACCCTTCTTAAAAAAAAAAAAGAAAAAGAAAAAGGAGTCAATCAAAACCAAAATTACTCTCCAAGCATACAAGAATTCTCAAAATCTTTGTCTGGAAAAAGACAAGCTGGTGGTGCCCTAGCCAACTACTCTGACAAAAATAATTTTCAGCCTCTCCAAGAAGTGAAATTTTAAACCAATCAATCTGGAATTTCCAGATCAATACAGGTTTGCATGTTTTCCATGTTGACAAGTCTAACATGCACACTAAGTAGCATCAGCAAAACGGTGAAGTTGGCAGTTTAAAGCACTCATTGCCCACAGAAACACTTAAAAACAAGCAGAAATTGTCAGTACTGCCTTTTTCAGAACTCTAGCAAACAAGTCCTGAATCGAGGAAAAGGCACTTCAAAATGTTAGGATCGTATCTGACTTTTCCTGAGTTCTATCTTTTATAACAAACCAGTAAAAAAAAAAAAAGAGAGAGAGAGAGAGAGAGAGAGAGAGAGAGAGAGAGAGAGAGAGAGAGAGTTTGGTTTGAAAACTATCTTCAAATATTAACTTAGAGCCATTGCTAATTAATGATGAGATTTTTCTGGTTGTCTCTGTGAATAGAGTTTGAAAAATGCCATTAGGGCTTTATGTTTTTATTGGTTTCCCTGACTTAGAGGCTCACTAGAGAAGCTGATATTTTTACTTTGCGACCATTGACATCTGTTGTGAAATGTCAAGATTCCATTGGAATTTTGGCACTTAAACAAGGGAATTCACATAAAATCCTTCCAGATTTTCCTTTAGCAAGCACATTTGTTATGTTTTATGGATCAGAAGTAAGTAAACATAGTGGGTTTTTTTTTCAGGTTAACTTTCAACACCTCTCTATTATTTTAAAAAATCATTCATTAGCAATTTCTAAGTTAAACTTTGAAATGATAGCCTTATCTGTTTTGAGCATTAATGAAGTGGATGGATTCTTCCATTTCACTTTCTGTAAAGCTTGTCTTTCCATGATTTTCTAACTCTATTGAATCAGTAGAAGTAGTTGGGGCATTCATTATTAAGTAATTGTTATTAAGACCTTATGCGAGTGTGTCTCAATAAACTTATTTATTTCCGTTCATTAGCCTTGGTCCCTATCAGACTTCCAGTTAAATTATTATTTGCAGTATGTACTGGACATGTGCTAAAATGGGTATAAGTATGGTTTCTCAATAGGATATGGATCCTCTCTTGATGTTCAATATTTTTAGTTTCAGTTTGATTTTCATTTTTGGTCTTGTCCTCATTTCAAACTGACTCAGAATCTAGAATTATCCAACCAAGTCATAACAGAGTTCATCTATTATTGACTAAAATGAATCAAGAAGAAATTTAGCATTGTTCCTGTCCAAATACAAACATGTAAGGGTCTTCTTCCACATTTTTATATATTAATATAAATGACAAATAATGGGTTATTTTCCTTTTGAGGAAATACCGAAATAACATTAACTTAAACAATGAAAGTGCCTTTTTCTTTCATGATCTTTTAAATGTGTGTGTTTGAGTGTTGTTTTTAGAAAAATTCCAGAAGTTATGTATTATACTTCTCCAGAGAACCAGAGCCAATAGGATATATTTAGATATGTAAGAGGAGTTTTATTATAGGAATTAGCTCACAGGTTTATGGAGGCCAAGAAGTCCCACAGTCTGGTGTCTGGAAGCTGGAGACCTAGGAAGCTGGTGGTACAGTGCAGTCTAAGTCCAAAGCCCTGAGAACCAGGAAAGCCAATGATATAACTTCCAGATCAAGGCCAAAGGCCTAAGAACCGAGGGGCCACTGGTGTAAGTCCTGGGGACCAAAGGTCCTGAGAAACAGGAGTTCCTATGTCCAAGGGCAGAAGAGGATACATATTTCAACTCAAGAAGAGAGAGAGAAATTGCCCTTCCTCTCTACCTTTTGTCCTATTCAGGCCCTCAGGGATTGGATGATGCCCCACACCCATGGGTGAAGGTGTATCTTCTTTACTCAGTCTGCTGATTCAAATGTTATTCTCTTTTGTAAACACCCTCACAAAGATACCCAGAAATAATGTTTTTCCAACTATCTGGATATTCCTTAGCCCAGTCAAATTGACACATAAAATTAATGGCCACACATAATTTTTAAAGTAGCTTAATTGTCTTGGTAAATTTGAGACTATCAAAATGATGCTTTATATATCAATAAATATCTCCTCTCTAACCCGTCATGAATAAACCTTTACCTCCTGTCCGGGGCCCCAAATCCCCATTAATTCTCAAGGAGGACCTGTTTTTTTGAATGCCAACATGAATGTCACATGTTTTTAAAGGAAGGAGGTAGAACAATAGTTTTTTAAACTCTCGCCATTAATGAGATTAGTCAATTGTCTCTTTGCAAGTTTGAGAAACAAAGAAAAGTGAGGGCAGAGACAAAACAGATATGTGACTGATAATGAAGAGAGGCAAAAATGTGGAAGGCAACTTGAGATAATGAAGGCAAGTGAGATGGGCAGATACGATAGAAGAAAGAAAATACTTGAGAAAAAATTGTCAAAACCCTCTCTCTGGTAGCCACTTTGATGTTTGTTAGTTTTATGCTGGCTTGTAAATAATCTCAAAATGGCTGACTATTTTTCTCTTCTATTTATTTCCTCACATAAATGGTTTCTCTATCCTGAGCCTCTTCAATACTAGAAAATGCCGTATATAGGATCAACATCAAAATATTGATTTCTATTTATGTAACCAAAGTTGAAATCTTTTCCAGGCTCAGAAATTATAAGATTTTAGGAACACTTCCCAAATGCTTGAGTGGTTTAAGCACTGAAATTAAGACATCCTATTTCAGTTGGACTTATTTTAATCATCAGTAAATTCAAACTATTCTAGCTCTATGGACATCCCCAGCGAAAAAGGTTTTAATCCCCATATTAAGGTTTGCTTTTCCCCCGACAGGTTAAAATAACTAAATTTCATTTATTTCCCTGGAATTCCTTTAAGACTATTTTCTCAGAATGTGGCCCACAAACCATCTATACCATCAACAACAGATTTTTCTCAAAATCTCTGGGGAGAAGAATGCTTTGATAATATCAAAATTGCCCACTAATATACCTTTCTATAAAACCTATATTTGTCATATATTTATTGTATATAATACCATAGACCTGGGTACCAATTAAATGTAGTTTTGAAATAGAGGTGCATTATCTCATGTGGCAAGGAGACAAGAGGTAGCTTGCTTGTTATTGGTTTAAGAATGTCAGTATGACTACATTCTGGCCAATCATTGGCAATAAAGAACTGGCCTGGACCAATCGTGAATTGTTCTTTGGAATTGGCACATTTCCTGAAAGAATGTCCCTTGATATATGTATGAAATTAGTGTTCTTCTAACAAAATCGATAAGGATTCCAAATGGGCAGGTATAAAAGTTACTTTTTAATTTAAATTGTGCAGCATTAGACATAGACATAGAAATAACTAGGGTTTACTATATGGTGTATTAAGTTATGTTTCTCAGTTTCTATGAATTTTCTTAATCTTATATCTTTCATTTAATTGATTGATTGATTGAAGCAATCTGGACAACTAAATTCAAGAGGGCACACAACTAAATATAGTAATATACAGTTCCAAAGTATAGGTTCAGCCAATAGAAAGAAATATAAGCACTTTGATTCCAAAGCATTTATATAAACCTTGATCTTTACCATTATTAATTAGTCATACAAATACAGCTTTGAAATGGTTTAACTCTACACATAGTGTATGACTCCTACCTTTCGAGTTATCTATGCATCTATCTGGTACTTATCTCAAGGTACAAAATTTTTCTGCACCATTTCAAGTTAAAATTTATTTTTATTCACAGCTGCATTCCTGTGCACATATAAAGAATAAGTACAATTTAGAATGTGTAACAGAGTTTTTGTGATTATATATGAAATATTTTTGATGTGAATAGTTTTCTCCACTGTTTAACACACTAGGTATTTGGATGGAAATATCCATATATATTACATGAAGAGTTAAAAAAAAGCATTATTCCTGGGAACACACAATGTGATATATAGATGATGTATTACAAAATTGTACACTTGTGACCTATATAATTTTACTAACCATTGTAACCCCAATAAATTTTAATTTAAAAAATTATGAAAAGAAAAAAGGAAGTTGTATTCTTAGTTTCCCAAAAGGTATATTGAATAAAAATAGATAGTACATGTTTTATGTATAGTTATATATTTTTGTGTTTCTTCTAACACACATGCACGCACACACATACATGCATACATATGTATATTACAAATGGCTTAACTACTGTATGGACTATTATACAGATGTGAATAGCACTCCACATAGCTTATGTAGCCACATACCTTAGCAAACTGAGAAATCGTGAGTCTCTGAAATTTTACTATTCTATCAGTTGTGAATTCCCAGGTGGATTTAGAACAAGGCCAAATCAATGTTGCAGTGTTTTTAGCTGCAGAAACTAGACTGGTAATCATTCAGAATTGCTTTTGTTTTTTCTCATAAAAAGTATGTTTAGTTTTAGGTTTTGATCTTTCCATTGTTAACATAGACTATATTTGATCTTTTGGTCAGGGAATAATGAAAAAATGATAGTTTCACTAAGTGTTTATCAACAAATAAGATAAATAAATACAGCATATGCAGTTTTATGTAGCAGTTTTTGAATATTCGGAGTAAGTGCTTCCATTCACTTTCTAAGTCATTGTCTTTTTTTCCTCAGAATTAATTTTGGTCATCGATTTTTTTGTTGTTGTTCTTTTTCACTTTCCAGGGCCCTAAAATATAACCATGCCCATTTAGCTTAAATATTAGTACAAAGTATAATAACCTAGTGTTACTGAATTACATTAGTTAAAAACAATGATGAAGGAGCAAAATGATTTATATTTATAAACCTCATTCCAGGAAAAAAGCTTATGTTGTAATAAAAGTCAAGCTAGTTTCTCTTATGATAAATTATTTTTCATGAATTAAAGTCATAAATGGGAAAAATGTTGCATATTTGAAAACAGAGTGTACAAATGTGCTTTTCTGTGTATGGTGACAAAAAGAATAGACCAAGAAGTTGTGTTTACCCTCATTTATCATGATACATTTGCAAAAGTTATTTAACTCAGAACAACATGTTGATAATTTGTTTTTAAGCATTTTTTTGCATGACTTCAAGACACTAGAGCTTGCCAATGTACTTTAATTGTGTAGTACGTTATAAAATAAAGCTTCGGTTGGATTATGTCAGGCCACATTAAAATACGCTCAGATGTGATATATTCTTTAATTTCATTTTATTTCTGCAGCATTAGGTAAGCTTAGTTGTGCTCAAGATACTATGTTCCTATAAGTAGGACAGATACTAATATCTTCTTTATTGGTCTTTGGAGGAAGTAAAGTCTGAGATACTGCCTACTGAGTTACAAAACTACTAATCAAATCAAACAATGTATTCCACAACTGATCATTGCAGGGGAAAAAAATAAACCAAGCTAAAGTATTAGTTTAATCTCAAGGGCCAATTTGTAAACTCAGAGTATAAATAGCTTGAGCTGAACTCAAAGTCTTAAAAAAAATATTTATTTTTCTATTTAGCCATTATTTACTTTAACTACATTTGATCAAACTCAACTGACTCCATGCTTATGTAACTCTAAGCAAATTGACATCTGTGTGCAAGTACTTATTTTGGATTTTATGATGATCACATTGCTGTCAGCATGCTTTAAAATTATACAAGAAGCAGCGTAAGTTTGATTTTGCTGACTTTCTCCCTCACAAATGTCATCTACCTTATAAAATAAAAAATAAATCAACTCTCCATACCAGTGGTTAGCCAAGGAATGACAATTTAAAAAAAAAAAAGCAAGACATAATTTGATTTTATTCTGGAATCTCTTTTTATTTAAACTCAGGCATGTGTCTCGTCGGGGCTAATAGAAGTTAACAGGTCATTATAGAATCTCTTCAGAAGTAATAAAGGAATAAATTATGTGATTTCCATACTTTTTTCCTTATGAAATATTCAAATTGGTTCATAGTTAATTCTGTATTCTACACCTGGAGAACAGCAGTTGTATAGATAAGTGCTTCTCAAACTTGAATGTGAATCCAAATCACCTAAGTTTCTGGTTAAATTTCAGATTCCGATTTTGGGGTGTGCCTGAGATTCAGCGTTTTTAACAAGCATCCCTATGATGCTGATGCTTTCTTGGTGAGTTGCAAGGGTGTATGTAGACACTGTCTTCTCAGTATTGATGGAAGCCTTCACCTAAACCTAGATAGCATTTAATAGCCTTGGTAATTGTCACCCAGTCCTTAACTCAGGAGATTTTTAAAATGTTATCTAGTAACCTTCGTCAAGATTATGATAGTGAAAAGCATAGGGTAAGTTGAACATAAGAGGATTCAAAAACCTCATTTCTAACTGTAGGCAGATTTCTTAACTCAGTGAATTTCAGTTTTCTTATCAGCAAAATGCAAGTGATAATATCTACATAATACTGGGATGATGCTTTATTAAACCACAAGAAGCCTCTAAAATATACAACAGCCACCATGCTATTTAAAATACCAGGTTCTAAAGAAGCAAAAACTCATAGACACAGACAACAGTTTAGTGGTTTCCAGAGGGTAAGGGGAGAAGGGAGGTGGTAGATGAGGGTAAAAGGGATCAAATATATGGTGATGGAAGGAGAACTGACTCTGGGTGGTGAGCACACAATGTGATATATAGATGATGTATTATAGAAATTCACACTTGAAAATTATGTAATTTTACTAACCATTGTCACCCCAATAAATTTAATTTAAAAATAAATAAAATAAAGTACCAGGCTCCTTGTACACATTCCTTGGTTCGCTTATGATGAGAGAGAGAGAGAGAGAGAGAGAGAGAGAGAGAGAGAGAGAGAGAGAGATAATAGATAGACAAACAGACAGACAGACAGACATGGATGCATACACATACTTCTTTTTTTCTGTGCTAGAGAGCACCTTCAATGCCAGAGCATACATGTGAGCTAGGACAAAGCAAAGTGAGGGTGGTTTTCACTTTGTGAATGTGAAATATATGGGTTCAGGAGAGTGTAGACCTCAAAATGATTTCATCAGTGTTCCCCTTTTTAAAACAGCTTTACTGAGGTATAATTGATATTCACAAAACTATACATATTTAATGTATATAATTTGATGGGTTTGGACACCCATACCCTTTCAAATTTTGTATTTCATACACCTGGTTATGGGTTTGGGGGAAAATTCTAATTTAGATCCCTTTCCAAGTGACGCCCCATGGTACTTTGCATAATGATAGACTGAAGAAGAATTGAATTCATTCCTGCTGAAAATTTTGTCATGGGACAATTTTCACATTATAGAAATGGAAATTCATTTGGAACTGGCTGGCAGGTTAATTTGAACTCAATTCAAAAACTTTGAATCCGTTTTGGTAACTATTATGTTTAGTTTAAAAGAACTCTCTAGGCTAATTATTGATACCATGCTGGGCACTTGTGTGTGTGTGTGTGTGTGTGTGATGCTGATTTATACTTTGTTACTGAATTTTTAAATAGAGAAATTAAATCCTTTTAACTGACAAAAAGTACAAAATATATTAAGGTAAAGCAACACATACTTACACTTTTGTACATAACATGACATATATCACAAAATATTTTAAAATGAGAACAGTGACAGGGTCCTTTTTTTAACTAGCCACACCCACTTCATATCTGAAACAAAGTGTCGTAATCCTGTGTTAGTGAAGTATTTAGTTTATTCCTATATTTGGTCATTATTGCTCGGTGATATGAAAATCCAATTTCATAAAGATCTGCGTAGCAAAAGGAAGAAAACCAACTGTACATTTTATAGCATTTGGCAATTCTTCAATTAGACTGATCTGAACCTAATAAATCATGTCATATTATACAACTGTTTCCCTCAAATTTTGGTAATGGGGCTAACATCATCTGTCCTCACTGGGCACATGAACAGACTGAGAGACATTTTAACAATGCTTCTTGTATCAAATTTCTTCTTTCTATCACAGATTGATGGAGAATCAGTTGAGTAGAAAATAAATCCATATTTAATGAATAGGACATGTGGAATACTGTCACAGATATATGTAACTGACAGGACAATAACCATTCCTGTCCTCACCATCCTGGGTTGTTGCTAAGACAGAAAAAACGGTCACTCATCGCTCAGCCTCTATTTTTAGAAATTGCAGGAGATTGTCCTGTCCTGAAGTTTGATCAGGCTTTCAACATAAAGAAGCCTTTGCCAGTTTTTTTGTGTGGCAAAAGATTTGTCATCCTTGTGGTAGGTGGCTCTGTAAAGGGCCCAATTTTTTACGCTTCTGGTGTGCCCCCCACCCCCACCCCAGGGCGTAGCTTGAAAGGGGAAACAGAAAATACTGGCACTTGCTTTGCTTAATAATACAAGTTGGCAGAACCAAATGGGCAGGTTTTGCACAACTTTGGAAAATGTTTGTCTTCCTCAGTATGAATTAAACTGGACCATCCTTAATAATGGATGAGGACTAGGGGAGATGTGTGAATCCAGTAGAAGCAAATCATCAGGCTGCCTAGGCTCAAATCTACCCCGTACTAGCTTTGTGTCCCTGAGCAGCCTTGAGATTTCTACCCGTATAACCTCTCTGTGCCTCAGTTATGTCCTCTGTAAAATGTGGATAAAAATAAATCCCAGGGGTGGCTGGTAAGCTCTGCTGGTTAGAGCTGGTGCTGATAGCACCGAGATTGCCAGTTCGATCCCCGCATGGGCCACTGGGAGCTGCTCCCTCCTTTAAAAATAAATAAATAAGTCCCTACCTGATGGAGTTGTTGTGAGGATTAAATTGCCAGACTTCATTGAATCTGTGAAAGCAGAGATTGTCAGATGGACCATTATTTTGTGCACCACTACAAAAGGAAATGTAAGGTACCCCCTAAACTGTACACCAATGACTTTAAGATACAATTTGAGGGCCGGCCGAGTGGCGCGATGGTTAAGAACACGCTTGGGATGCCAGAGGGCCCCGGTTCGGATCCTACATATGAGGGCCAGTGACACTGCCCTCCACAGCTAAGATGCTGAATGACAGCTCAACCTGGAGCTGGGCTGCCATGAGTCGCCGGCGATGGCATAGGCTGCACTCCCTGTGGCAGTGGGTTGCCATGGGCTACCGTATGTAGCCAGC
>NW_017731547.1:1490706-1495138 GCF_001890085.2 Hipposideros armiger | reverse complement strand
TTGTTCAGCATCTTAGCTGTAGAGGGCAGTGTCACTGGCCCTCATATGTGGGATCTGAACCGGGGCCCTCTGGCGTCCCAAGCCACTTCTTAACCATCGCGCCACTTGGCTAGCCCTCCTTTGTTTTTAAAAAGTGTAATTTTTCATTTTATAATTTCTGAAAACAGAATGCACAATAACAATACTAATAATAACAACTAATGCATACAATTTACTATGTTCTAAATGCTACTCTACGTGCGTTATCAGTATTAACGCACTTGTAACTCTAGGAGCTAGGTAGTTATTATCCCCCATTTCAGTTGAGGAAACTGAGGTATGGAAAGGTTACTTCTCCAAAGTGTCACATATTCACAAACACCCACGCACATGCACACCCACACACAACACCTATTCAGTGGCAGGGGTGGGCAGCATGACCCTTATCATTACATTCTCATACAACTGAACAAGACCATAGGATCTGTGTTCCTTCCCAAAAGCTGTTTCTAAACCAGTGATGCCTTTACAACCTGACGGTATGCCTAGAATTTAGGAAAGTTGTATAGTGGCTCAATTGTGCCTGTGGTCCTAGTTTAGTTTACCTGCCTGCATCTGGGACCTCTGAGAGCCTGAGATAGAGCAGTGGCGTCTTGCAAGAGCACTGACCACTCACCTGTGTTTGAGTTCCAACTGTGGCACTAGCTGAGTGAGCTTGAGCAAGTTTCTTTTTTTAAATTTTACATTGAGATAATTACAGAGTTAAGGGCAGTGGTAATAATGATAATAATACAGAAGGATACTGTATAACTTTTACTGTTACCCTCAATGGTAATATCTTTCAAATTATAGTACAACATCACAACCAGGATATTCACATTGATACAATGAACGCATTTTATTCTGATTTCCCAAGTTTTCGTCTTACATTTTATGTGTATATGTATGTCTGTGTTCTATGCAAATTTTAATACATGTAGGATAATGCATCTACCACTACAGTTAAATTTTAGGTCACTTACATGGCCCCAGGATCCCTCCTGTTGTGTTTTTTTTTAATTAAATTTATTGGAGTGACAGTGGTTAGTAAAGTTACATAGGTTTTAAGCGTACAATTCTGTAACACATCATCTGTATATCACATTGTGTGTTCACCACCCAGAGTCAGTTCTCCTTCTATCGTCATATATTTGATCCCCTTTACCCTCTTCTACCACCCCCATCCCCCTTACCCTCTGGTAACCATTAAACTGTTGCCCGTGTCTATGAGTTTTGTTTCTTCATCTGCTTGTTTTGTTCTTTTGTTGTTTTCAGTTTTATACACCACATATCAGTGAAATCATATGGTTCTCTACTTTTTCTGTCTGACTTATTTCGCTCAGCATTATAATCTCAAGATCCATCCCTGTTGTCATAAATGACACTATTTTATCTTTTCTTACGGCAGAATAGTATTCCATTGTGTGTATATATACCTCATCTTCTTTATCCAATCATCTATCGAAGGACACTGATTGTTTCCATGTCTTGGCCACTGTAAATAAAGCTGCAATGAATATTGGAGCACATATATCTTTACGGATAAATGTTTTCAGATTTTTTGGGATTTTCAGATCCCTGGAGAGGGATTGCTGGGTCATATGGTAAATCTATTCTTAATTTTTTGAGGAGTCTCCACACTGCCTTCATAGCAGCTGCACAAATCTGCATTCCCACCAGCAGTGTATGAGGGTTCCTTATTCTCCACAGCCTCTCCAACACTTGTTATTCTTTGTCTTATTGATGACAGCCATTCTAACTGGTGTGAGGTGATATCTCATTTTGGTTTTCATTTGCATTTCTGTGATTATTAGTGTTTTATAACACCCACTTCCCACCTACCACTCTGTTCCCTCCCTAATCAATGACAACAGTTAATCTGTATTTCATGTCTATGATCTTTTCATTTCAAAAAATATACAAATGGAATAATACAGAATTTAATACTTCAAAATGGGCTTTTTAACAGAATTCTCTTGAGATCCATCTAAGTTGTTGCATGTAGCAAATAGTTTACTTTTAATTGCTATACGTATTGCTGATTCATTTATAGTTATGATGTCCCACAGTTTAATAAACCATTCCCCAATTGAGTTACATTTTGGTTATTTGCAGTTTGGAGTTATTACCAGTAAAGCTGCTATGGACAATCATGTGCTGGGTTTTGTGTAGACGTAAGTTTTCATTTCTCTGGGATAAATCATTTCATGATTCCTAGTCTGAATGGCAATACATTTTACATTGCATTAACCATTATTTCTTGAGTGAAAACTCCATATGCAAATTGGTAAGGAGATGCCAAACTTTTAACCCCAAGTTATAATAAGTATTTTATAATCAAGCCATCAGATACAGCCATGAAAAATGTAGAGATTGTTTATATACACAGAAACATACATTTTAAAGTAACTGTGAATCCCATTCATTTTAACCCTATACTTTATTACTTCAAATGGAGAAACTATTGATTTTTCTGATCTCCCTGTATTAGCCATGACCCTGGCAAAAAATTGAATCTGACAGCTGTGGTTCAATAGAGCACAATAAAGGGACTACTTTCAGAGATGTGGGCAGGTTTAGAGGAATCAAAAAGGGCTACTGGGGTACCTACAGGCTACCAGCAGTAGTAAGTTGTTAACACCCACCTTCCCAAGTCTCAAGTGTCAGGTGAAGGAAGTGGCGTTTTCTAAATTCAGCAAGAGATAGGGCAGTGCCTGAGGGGATTCCTAACAGGATAGTTAGGTATGTCAGCTGCCACTGTGAGAATTAACACCCAGTGAAGGTGGAGGGGAATGGGGAAGAAATGCCCCAGACCCTCTTCTCTCTCTCCACTTTTCTACCTGATGTCTGTGTCTCCTATTGACTGAGATAAATGGAGACAGGTGAGCAAGGGAGCTAAGAAGAATCAGGCAGATCCATCAACTCTGACTCCAACCATGGCCTTAAAGTAAACTGCTTGAAGAAATTGGGTCCCAATGATTAAAGATGGGGGATTCTTGAAGTATGTCCTTATTCAAGTGGAGATGAAAGAAGCCCAACTAAAAGAATTATGGACTAAGTGACATGACAACTGTGGATTGAGCAAAAATTTTATTTAAAAGTGATTAAGACTCAAACTCAGGAATTAAGGCAGTGAAAGGAATCACAATATGAAGAATTCCTTAAATAAAAATGTATTAGGGGCCGGCCGAGTGGTGCGATGGTTAAGAACTCGCTTGGGATGCCAGAGGGCCCCGGTTTGGATCCCACATATGAGGGCCAGTGACACTGCNAAGAACAAAACGACAGCAACTTGTCTGTTCCCCTTCCCCCAATTCCCCAGCACTGTTCCCATCCCCCCAATTCCCCAATAAAAAATCTTAAAAAAAAGATACAATTTGATTCTAGAAATATTAAAATATGAAATATGCCATCTTAGAATTGATGATCTATATTAGATTATAATAATAAGGTGCTTAAATTGTATTTGGTATATAGTAAGTACGCAATGTTTGCTGTTATGCGGTAGCATTTCCCTAAAGGAAGATAGTAATTTCTACCTTGAAAATCGGATGCCTTATAGAAGGAATGACCACAGTCTTCAATAGGAAAGAGCAATCCTAGAAACTAGGGAGTGTCCACAAAGGACCCTCATATAGGGTTTAATTCTTTCTTTCTTTTCTGTTGCACAACACAAAGTTAAAGCCATCTTTAGTGTACAGTTTTGCATCCCTCCCTCCCTCATTGTAATTCTCTTTAGTTATCCCCACCCCCCAATCCTGCAATAAAGTCCAATATTCCTACAGAACTCTGTGTGAAGGAGTAGTGGAGCCACAACACACCAAGGAATGGCCATTGTCTGCGAGCTGGACAGCGAGCAGTGGTCCGTGAGCAAGAGTCACTGAAAGTGTCCAGGAGGAAACCCAACCCAGAGAAGTGGCTACCAGTGGACTTCTGGCTTAGGGTAAATGTCAGGGACACAATCTTTTCCCCCAGGATTTTAGAAAAAGGTGACTCTTGCAGCGGCAGAGGTAGCTAGCTAATGCTTAGTTCACATAGATGATGAAATTATAAGACAATGTACACAGTCCAGACTTAGTGGTCACTGAGGCATGTCAATGTTTTTAGTATTCCTTTGTGTTTTTTTTTGTTCTTTGTTTTTTTTTAAAGATTTTTTTTTATTGGGGAATTGGGGGAAGGGGAACAGACAAGTTGCTGTTGTTTTTGGTTTTTTTTGTTCTTTAGTCTAGTTGTGGAGGACGTTGCTTCACTGGCCCAAGTTGGCACCATCATTGCGCTCTTCCCGGGTGAGGAAGATCAGTCACCGGCTTCTGGATGGCCGCTCACTGCGGCTGCTGGCTGCTCACGCTGGCTGCTGGCTACACACGGTAGCCCATGGCAACCCACTGCCACAGGGACTGCAGCCTACGCTGTC
>NW_017731547.1:1479213-1486376 GCF_001890085.2 Hipposideros armiger | reverse complement strand
AACAGACAAGTTGCTGTCGTTTTGTTCTTCAGTCTAGTTGTGGAGGACATTGCTTCACTGGCCCAAGTTGGCACCATCATTGCGCTCTTCCCGGAAGAGGCAGATCAGTCACCGTCTTGTTATTTTTCTTTTCACCGTCTTGTTATTGAGGTAGCCCTTCCCCAACCCTTTTTTCCTTTCTTTTAAAAGTAGGGATTTATACATCTCTTTAGACTTAGTTTCTTCTCCAATTTTCTCAAGGTATTACCTCAGAATTTTGAAATCCCGAAAAATATTTTCTTTACTAACATTAAGAGAAACATGTAGCTTTGAAGATAATAATGTAAAAGGCATATGTGTGCTTGTGTGTACACACACACACACACACACACACACACCTGTGCACATATATGAAACCCAGGTTCAGTAATTCAACACAGTTCTCAATATTCTAAATATAGCTGAAACGTAAAGCTAATGCCAAACTTCACAAAAACATTTCAGTCTTTAAAAATGCTTAAGGAAATATGAATGCTTCAGTTTTTTGACACATCATTTGAATTCATATAGGAATATTTAAGCAATAATGTTTATGATAATATGTATTATAGGCTATTTTCAAGTAACCACATTTAAGAATTTTGAAACACTTAAAAAATTTGAATAGAACTTTGGGATGTAAATTTGTATAAACTTTTTCTAATCCTCTAAATTTAGTCCATTTTTGAAGCCTCATTTAAAGTAAAATAAAATACTTTCTGTGGTTTCTGTAACAGACTCCCACCTTCAAGCTTCAGTGAGTAAGTATACTGCTTGTGTGGTTCAGGAACATTTTTTAATCAAATTATAAATGATCATTATTTGTGAGGGTTTTTTTTCATTTCATTTTCAAGCATTCAAAACAGAATGTCACTCAATCTCTCTCTCTCTCTCTCTCTCTCTCTCTCAACATTTTAGAGAAAATAGCACACGTAGCTTCATCTGCTACACAAGTCCTCTGTAACCTCTTAAGATTTATCAGGAAGTGAATGACGCCTACGAGTCAGGGTCCCTCCATTTCATAGAACTCTTCAAAAACGCTAGTAAAGCTCTCTCACGTAGCCATGTGCTTGAAAAATATGCAAAACTCAGAGGGTCCTCAAATTTTAGGCCCCACATCTTTGGATGAAGATCACTGTAATCCCTTGTTTCTTTGGATGACCTGCTCAACCTTCACAAAATCCTTACCACAGTGAAAACTTAGTCTACGGACAAAACCTGGTGATATTAAGAGTAGAGTAAGTAATGTAAAGTGTTGGGATTTTTTTTAACTTTTTTAAAGTAAGAAATTAGAAAAGGATTTTGATTCGAGTCTACAAGTTTGCTGAAGCTGCAATTTAAATGTCATCTACATAGATTTATATTATTTTCATTATGCTTTCTTGCACAGTAATAACTTGGTCTAAGCTTTCAAAGATATATTTGTGAAATGTTTTTGAATATTAAGTAATGACAAAGTGTCATTTGAGCCTGCTTTTCTAAGATCCTGAATATTTAAAAGATACCCAGAATTCTTATTTGCAGATGTAATGTCTTTTTGAACTAGAGAATTATAACTTTTAACTAATATTATTATATAACCTAGTCACAGTAGCCTTTAAAACAAAAAGGAGCAAGTGCAAAGATAATTATAAACATGCTTTTGTTGCCATCTAATCTCCCCTGGGCTTCATAGTTTTACCCTTTATTGCTTTGTGTGCATATATGTCCATGTTCCACATCAGGGGTTTGAAACTTTGGCCCATGGGCCAAATCCAGGCCACCATCTATTTTAAATTAAACTTTTGATTTTTTAGATAATTGTAGATTCAGACACAGTCATGAAAAATAATACAGAGAGATCCTGTGTAAGATTTCACCTGGTCCCTCTCAATGGTAACATATTGTAACACTATAGTACAATAGCAAACTAGAATATTGACATTAGTTCAATAAAGGCACAGAATATTTCCATCACCACAAGGAACCTTTTTGTTGCCAATTTTTTTGGCAAGACCCACTTCCTTCCTCCCCCTACCTACACCTTAACCCCTGGCAACCACTAGTCTGATCTTCATTTGGGTAATTTTGTTATTTCAAGAACATTATATAAATGGATTTATACTGAATGTAACCTTCTAGGATTGGCTTTGTTTGCTCAGCAAAATTATCTAGAGATTCTTCAGGTTGTTGTTGTTATGTAGAAATAGTGTGTTCCTTTTATTTCTGAATAGTATTCCATGGTATGGATGTGCCAGAGTTTCTTTAGCCTTTAACCTGTTAAAGGGTATCTGAGTTGTTTTCAGTTTCTGTGTATTACAAATATGAGGTGTGATCACAAAATATGGTAAATGTTTAAATCTAAAAAATGTATTACAGTAAAAGACATATTCCCATTAATCCCCCTCAAAATACTCCCCCTTGCTTCAAACACACTTGTCCCATCGTTCTTGCCACTTTCTGAAGCAGTTCTGGAAGTCCTCTTTCATGAGTGTCTTTAGTTGCACTGTCGTGGCTGCCTCGATGTCCTGAATCGATTCAAAGCATTTACCTTTCATGGTCATTTTGACTTTGGGAAAGGGCCAGAAGTCACACGGTGCCAGATCCGGTGAATAAGGTGGATGAGGACACACCGCAATGTTTTCATTTGACAGAAATTGCCATATACCAAAAATGATGTGTGACACGGAGCATTGTCATGATGGAGGATGATTTACGGCACACTTTAAAACACACCTTCTCTCAACTGTAGCTCACACCCAACTGACTGCACTGAACAAGTTGAAAATTGTCACACACTGTTACTAAGGTTTGATGCGCTGCTTCTCTAATTGAAGATCCCTGCCTTCCCATTGAATGGCAGCAATATTCACTGCATTTTGTTAATACACCTCATACATCTGCTATGAACACTCATTTACAAGTTTTTCTATGACCAAAAATTTTTAATTCTCTGGGATTATTACCATGGAGTAAAATTTCTGGGTTCTATGGCATTTGCGTGTTTAATTTTTTACAAAGTTACCAAGCTGTTTTTCTAGAGTAGCTGTACCATTTTACATTCCCACCAACAATAAGTAACCCACTTTCTATACATTCTTGCCAGCATGTGATGTCATTATTTTTAAATTTAGCTGTTCTTGTATGTACATAGTTATCTCATTGTGATTTTAATTTGCATTTTCCTAATAGCTAATGATGTTGAAGTTGAACATTTTTCATGACCTTATTTGCCATCTATATATTGTTTTTGGTAAAATGTCTCTCCACATCTTTTGTCCATTTTTTATGGTATTTTTCGGGGTTTTCTATTGTTTTGTTTGTTTTCTTACTTTTGAATTTTATGTGTTTTTTTAATATTCTCGATAATAGTCTTTGGTTGAATATGTGGTTTGAAAATATGTTTTCCTTAGCTTGTCTTTTCATCCCCTTAGAAGCGAAAGTTTAAAATTTTGTTGAAGTATAGTTTATCAGTTCTTTCTTTTATGGACCATGCTTTTAGAGTAAAATCTAAGAACTCTGCCTAGCCTTAGATCCTGAAGATTTTCTCATATATTTTTGTATATGTTTACATACACAAATTTATTTATATATTTCCTATAATGTGTGAGACTTAAGTATTCTAGCACCATTTGTTGAAAAGGCTGTTTTTGCTCCACTGAATTATTGAATATTTGACTAAATCATTTGGCCATATTTATGTGGTTCTCTATTTTGTGTTCCCTTGATCTATGGTCTATCTCACCACCAGTACCACACTGTCTTGATTACTATAGCTATATAATCAGTCTTAAAATCCAATAGACTTGTTCTTTCTACTTTATTCTTCCTTTTCAACCTGACTTTAGTTATACTAGTTCCATTGCCATTCCATGTAAATTTTAGAGTGATCTCATCTATACCAACAACATTTTTTCCCTAGGATTTTAATTGGAATTGTGTTAAAGTTGTATATCAATTTGAGTAGAATTGACATTCTTATGTTGAGTCTTCCAATCCATGAACACAGTATGTTTCTCCATTTATTTAGAAGTCCTATGATTTGTTTGAACAGCATTTTGTTGTTTTCACCATATTAAGCCCAATACATGTTTTGTGAGGTTAGTACCTACTTCATTTTTTTTAAAAGATTTTTTGGGGAATTGGGGAGGGAACAGTGTTGGGAAATCAGGGAAGGGGAACAGACAAGTTGCTGGCCTTTTGTTCTTCAGTCTAGTTGTAGAGGACGTCACTTCACTGGCCCATGTTGGTATTATCATTGCGCTCTTCCTGGGTGAGGCAGATTGGTTGCTGGTCATTGGGCCGCCACTCACAGCAGCTGCCAGCCACTCATGGTAGCTTATGGCAGCCCACTGCAGCTTCACTGCAGCCTATACTGTTGCCGGCAACTCACGACAGCCCAGCTCCTGGTGGAGCTGTTGCTCACCATCTTAGCTGTAGAGGGTGCAGCGTCACTGGCCCATGTGGGATCCAAACCAGTGGCCCTGCTGCTCAGAGCTGGCGTCCCAAGCCAGCTCTTAACCAATCCGCCACTCAGCCGATCCTGATTTTTCTTCTTTAACATGTTAATATAATGGATTATAATAATGATTTTCAAATATCAAACCAGCTTTACATCCCTGGAACAAACCCCACATGATTTTTTTATATATTACTGAATTTTATGTACTGATATTTTATTAAGAAAATTTGCTTTGATATTCATAAGGGATATTGGTCTGTAGGGTTTTTGTTGTTTGTTTTTGGTACTGTCTTTTTCTGCTTTTGGTGTCAGGCTATTGCTAGCCTTATGAAATGTATTCAGAATTGTTGCTTTCCTTCTAATTTCTGAAAGGGATTGTGTAGAATTGTTGTTAACCATTCTTTAAAAGTTTGGTAAATTCTTTCAGTGAAACCATCTGGGCATGGACATTTATTTTTCAGAAGTTTTTAAATTATGAGTTCCATTTCCTTATTAGCTATAGGGCTATTCAAGTTACTTTTTATTCAGTGATTTGTAGTAGTTTCTGCTTTATAAAGAATTGGTTCATTTCATCTAAATTGTCAAATATTTGTGTGAAATATTGTCCATAATGTTCCCTTACTATCTTTTTCATGTCTGCCAAGACTGTAGTGATATCCTGTTTCATTCTTGACATTGGTCGTTTGTGTCCTCAATTTTTTGTCATTCTTGTTAGCACTTTGTCAATTTTATTGATCTTTTTGAAAAACGAGCCTTTTGTTTCATTGATTTTCTCTATTGTTTTTATGTTTTCAATTCCATTGACTTCTGCTGTTTATTATTTCCTTCTTTCTGCTTCTTTTAGGTTTATTCTGTTTTTTATTTTCTAGATTCTTGAGGTGAAATCCTGAATTATTGATTTCAGACTTTTCCTCTTTATTAATGTATACATTTAAGAGCAGCTTTTGAAATACATTGCTTTATTTAACATACATGATGATTTTTATGATAGGAAGTACATGTGGTGTTATTTTAAAAATTTGGTCCCTCTATCAGATACCTCTCCTAGACAAGTGTCCTTAAGCTTAGTCAAGCACATGAAGTAGCAAATACATTAAAATGTAAAGTTTTCTTATAATATTCTTCAAACATAACCTCCTTGACACAGAGACCAGGAGTACTAACTTTATATCCTTCATGTAGAAAATCTGGACCTAATAAATGTTTGATAAATAAATGATAAATTTCATGGCCTGGTGCCATTTTTAAAAAAGAGAATTTGATACTATGGTCATTCCACAGTGCCAAGATTCAGAATGTCTTCTAACTATACTTGCAAACAGCTTTGGTATGCCACCCCCAAAGGATTCATCCTTTTATTTTGAGTTTTATAATTATCTGTGGTATAAACTTCTTTCTTCCTTCCTCATGCCTGTTTTTATTTTTAATTTATTCTGATAATATTGGTGAATAACATTATATAATTTTCAGGGGTACAATATATTTTTTAAGACTTTATTGGGGAATTGGAGAAGGGGAACAGCCAAGTTGTTGTCCTTCAATCTTAGTTGTGGAGGGTGCAGCTAGCTCAGCTCCAAGTCCAGTCGCCATCCGGCTGCCCGTCAGCAGCTCAGAGCAGCTCAGCAGGAGTTGAACTGGCAACCTTGTTGTTAGGAGCACATGCTTTCACCAGCTGAGTCATCCTGCCACCTGTTGGCAGCTCAGCAGCAGCTCAGCTCGGGCGCAGCTTAATGGCCCATGTGGGAATTGAACTCGCAACCCTGTTGCTCAGAGCTTGTGCTTTTAACCAACTGAGCCACTGGGCCAGCCCCTCAGGTGTACAATATTATAACTCAAATCTGTGTACTCTATGGCATGCTCACCACCTGAAATCTAATATCCTTATGTTGCTGTTTTCTTTTTTTTTTGTAACTGGTGTCATTGAGTCCCTATTATACCCAATGCACTTTTGAGAACCCATGATATCAACATAAACAGTTACCAGCCCGTAACATCAAGAAGTTTACAGTAGTAAAGGTGCATTCATATCATTAGACCCAACTACAAATGGGGCTGAGGGGAAACTCCAAAAGTCTTCATAGAGAAGGCAAATTTAAACAAAGCACAGAAGCTTAAGGAAGCATACCATACACAGACAAAGGATAAAAGGTAAGGAGCTTGCAAGCTGAAGCAATAGCTACACATAGTAAAGTGATAAGCAGTGGGGATAAAGCCATTCAAAGGGAAGACACAACTCCTGTTCTGATAGGGTTTGCATTGCAGCAGGTAATACACACATTAACCATATATGCAGCTTATGTATTACAGATGCAACAAGGGAGCAAAGCAGCATGCAAGGAGAACATATATGATGAAATTTTGAAATAATCTGAGATATAATGGTAGAAAAGTACATGAGATCACTTCAGGGGAATTCAGATAAATGCAATGTAGGGTTGAAAAATGAAGGCCAGGGTTAGATTGCAAAGGATCTTTTCACCCCTGATCATGTTTTCCACTAAGGTATCACACTAGTACTGAGTATCCTTCCAAGACTGATATAGCAGTGATGAGCTCAGGCGCTAGTAATTCTTTTTTTTTTTTTTTAAAGATTTTTATTGGGGAATTGCGGGGAGGGGAACAGCGCTGGGGAATTGGGGGAAGGGGAACAGACAAGTTGCTGTCGTTTTGTTCTTCAGTCTAGTTGTGGAGGACGTTGCTTCAC
>NW_017731547.1:1377037-1479028 GCF_001890085.2 Hipposideros armiger | reverse complement strand
CTATGCCGCAGCCGGCGACTCATGGCAGCCCAGCTCCAGGTTGAGCTGTTGTTCAGCATCTTAGCTGTGGAGGGCAGTGTCACTGGCCCTCCTATGTGGGATCCGAACCGGGGCCCTCTGGCATCCCAAGTGAGTTCTTAACTATCGCGCCACTCGGCCGGCCCGCTAGTAATTCTTTACTTGTATCAGTGGCCCTGCCCCCCACTATCACATCCATGTTATGACATTCCCTGCCATATTCTTTGCCCTGGGAAGATTTGCTTTTCATCACCATCACCAGGGCTTCTTTCACTCTATCAGCAAATTGTGTGACACCAGGAGAACAGAGGGCAGGGGGAAAAAAGAGTTTAGGGTATTTACTTTCCACCTTCTGTGCACCTCAGTAAAGTCCTGGTACTGACTATGTGTGTCTATCATTATTCCAACATTAGTCCCTCACCTTGACCCATCAGGCTTGGGAAGCAAAAACTTCCCCATTTTGCTCTTACCTGAATCATTCATCATCCATTTTTGTTCTCATAACCTGCCTATACCTCTGTTCATAATTATTTCAAGAACTTATTTTCTGTTAAATGCTTTTGAGTCTATTTCCTGCCATAACCGTAACTAATACAGTATAAGACATTTAACTATTAAATCTTGGTACTGATTTGCAGCTCACTGACATCAGTGTGTTTACTTTCTTTGTACTCATAATACCTGTGTTTCATTCAGAAATCTTTAAACACTTTCATTAATTCTTACACATTTACCTCCTAACATGGTTGAAAATCAATATATGAACTAGTCAGGCATTATTTTTATAACACTGATAAATTAGTTTTGAGTTTTACTTATATAGTTAGTAAGTAAATATCCTCTGTCTTGGCCCTTTAGAAACCATTTCTATGTAATATCAAGTTCTGAAATCAAATCATTTTACAAGTGTGATAGACTTTATTGTTCATGGGAATATGAGTTAAGATGTGCTCTCAGCATCACACGATGTAGCTCTTTATTTGTCCAGTGGAAAAAAATTCCGAGTATTTAAGAATGAACCCATAAGTTTCCACATATCCATTTACTGACTTTTATCAGGATTAAAGTAATATAAAAGCAGTATAAATTGCACATGCATGTGTGCATGCGCACACACACACACACACACACACACATAATCTTGGGTATCAACATAAATTGAATGGGGAACCTGGACTTTCACTCCCACCTAGCATAACAAGGGAGCAACCCCCTTCCCATCCTCCACCAAAGCAGTGTCAGAATAGGTTAGCTAAAACAGAAGATTCAAATAAGTTCCAGAGCCTGATGAAATAATACCCTATATGCCCAGGTTTCCATCTAAAATCACTCAGCAAACCAAGAAATAGGAAAATCTCAACTTGAATGAAAAAAGACTATCAAGAGTCACCTACACCAAAATGACGCAGATTATAGAGTTATCTGCCAAGGATATTAAAACAGCCATCATAAAAAAATTGTTCAATAAGCAATTACAAACTTGCTTGCAACAAATAAAAAATAGAAAGTCTCAGCAAGAAATATAGAACAAAATGAAATTTTGGAACTGAAAAGTACAGTAATCAAAATAAAATTCAATGGATGGCCTCAACAGCTGATTATAGAGGGCAGAAGGCAAAATCTGTGAACAGGAAGGTGAAACAATAGAAATTACCCAGTCTGAACAAGAACAAAAATAGACTGATAAAAAATGAACAGAGCTTAACTGACCTGTGGGATCATAATAAAAGATCTATGATACATGTCATCAGAGTCCTGAAAGGAGAGAAAAAAGAAAGTGTTGCTGAACAAGTGCTCAAAGAAATAATGGCTGAGAAATAACCAAATTTGGCAAAAGACAAAAACCTACAGATTCAAGAAACTGAGTGAACACACAGAATATTCGCAGAGATCCATCATAACCTGTACCCATCATAGCAAACTGCTGAAGACTAGTGACAAAGAAATCCTGAAAACAGTGAAAGACAAAGGACTATCTATAAGCAAAAAAATCAAATGTCACAGTTCGTTATAAGAAATTATTGGATCCAGAAGGAAGTGGCATGACATTTTTCATATGATTAAAGAAAGGAACTGTCAATGTCCAAGAAAATAGAAGAGGAGGCAACACTTCGAAACACATTTTACAAGGCAAGAAGTATGCTGATACCAAACCAGACAAACACAGTACAAAAAAAAAAAAAACTGGGCCAGCTGAGTGGCTCAGTTGGTTAAGAGTTAGCTTAAGAGCACGAGCTCTGAGCAACAGGGCCGCCGGTTTGATTACCACATGGGCCAGTGACGCTGTGCCCAAGCTGAGATGCCATTGAGCTGCCAACAAGAGGCAGGATGGCTCAGCTGGTGAGAGCACATGCTCCTAACAAGAAGACTTCCTGTTTGATGGTGGGCTATGCCCGCCCACAGCTAAGACTGAACTTGGCACCTTGAGCTGAGCTGCCACCCGAATGGCTCAGTGGATAGAGCATGTGCTCTTAACAACAAGGCTGCTGGTTCGACTCCCGCATGAGATGGTGCCTACACCCACCCGCAACTAAGATTGTAACACAGCACCTTGAGCTTAGAGGCCACAAGCTGCCGACTGGCAGCCAGATGGCGGCTGGTGCCCTCCACAACTAAGATGATTGAAGAACGACAACTTGGCTAGTCTCTCTCCCCAATTCCCCAACACTGTTCCCCTCCTCCAATTCCCCAATTAAAAAAAAAAGTAAGAAAAAAGAAAACTACACACTAGTAGCCTTCATCGATAGAGTCAAAAGTCTTTAACAAAATTTGATAAGTCATATTAGCTAGCTAAAAAGAATAATCAAATGATCTTATCAATCCATGCAGAAAAAAAGGTTTGACAAAACTCAACACCCATGCATGATAAAAACTAGGAATGAGAGAACTTCTTCAAATTGATAAAGGTTATCTACAAAAATCCTATAGCTAACAGCATAATAATGTTGAAAGATTTTAATGCTTTCTTCCTAATAATAGGATCAAGGGAAAGATCTTTGCTTTCAGGCTTGCTATTTTTTATAGTATTGGAAGTTCTAGCCAGCATTAAAATGCAAGAGAAGTACATAAAAGCATATAATCAGGATGGTAAAGTTAAAACAGTACCTATTTGCAGATGTTAGGATGGGCTATGTAAAATGTCTCCCAGGGATTCTACAAAATTACTCATAGGAATAATGAGTTCAACAAGATCAACATACAAAAATCAATTGTATTTCTCTACACAAGAAGTGAACTACTGGAAAACCAAAATTCAAAATGTAATATCTACAATCACTCCAAAAAAAAAGGTACTATGAAGTTAACAAAGCATACATAGGACCTAAATGCTACAAACTAAAAGAACTGATGAAATAAAACAAAGACCTAAATAAATGGATAGAACATATTTTGTTCATGGACTAGGAAATATAACAAATTGATCTATTTAATACAATCCTTATCAAGATAAGAGAAAGATATTCTGTAGTCTGAGCTGTAGATCTATTTGTAGCTAAGGTTATTTTAAAATTAATATGTTAAGATGCAGGGCCTAGAATTTCTAATCCAATTTTGAAAAAGAGTAATAAAGTGGGAAAATAACCCTACCTAATGCTTAGGTAAATTGTATAGCTACAGTAATTAAGGCAGTGTGGTACTGGCAGAGGGATAAAAATATAAATCAATGGGATAGAATCACAAGTCCAGAAATAAATTCACACAAATATGCCCAACTGATTTTTGACAAAGGTACAAAAGTTATTCAGCAAAAGGAGGGAAGTCTTTTCAACAAATGGTGTTAGAGCAATTGGAAATCTATAAGGAATAGAAAGAAAACTTCTACCTAAACCCCACACCTTACACAAAAGGGAGCTCAAACTTAATCATAGATTTAAATGTAAATATAAGAAGATTTTAAAACTTTGAAAAACAATAGGACAAATATTTATGAATTAAGGCTCAATGAAGAGTTCTTAGACCTTACACCAAAAGCACCGTCCATCTAAGAAAAAAATTCAATAAATTGGACTTTATAAAAATTTAAAACTTTTGCTTTGGGCTTACCCTACTAAGAGGATGGAAAGACAAGGTGCAGACGAGAAAATATTTGCAAACCACAAATCTAACAAAGGACTCAAAGCTAGAATACACGAAGAACATTCAAAATTCAGAAGTTAAAAAAATATCTGTTTAGGAAATGAGCAAAAGATTTGAACAGATTTATCACAGAAGAGTGTATTTAGATGGCAAATAAACATGAGAAAAGATGTTCAATGTCATTAACCATTCGGGAAATTCAAATTAAGATTGCCATGATGTATCTCTGCATGCTGAAGACTAAAATAAAAAAGAAAATATAAGGGAGAGGGGTGGTAGAAGAGGGTAAAGGGTGTCAAATATATAGTGATGGAAGGAGAACTGACTCTGGGAGGTGAGTACACAATGCAATATACAGATGATGGATTATAGAAATGTACATATACTTCAAGCCTATATAATTTTACTAAATAATGTTACCCCAATACATTTAATAAATTTTTTTTTAAATAACACCAAATGCCAAGAGGGTCCAGATTAACTAGATCACTCACATTGCAGGCAGATATGTAAAATGATACAGACCCTCTGGAAAATATTTTCACAGTTTCTTTAAAAACCGAAACATACCATCTGATTCAGCAACTTGACTCCTGGGCATTAATCCCAAATAAATGGGAAAACAATGTACATGATTGTTTTTGCAGCTTTATTTTTAATAACCAAAAACTGGAAATAACCAAAATGTCTTACCATAAATGAATGATTAAACAATCTATAAACAATCCATAACATGGAATACTACTCAGCAATCAAAGTTAATAGGCTATTGATACAGATAACCACTTGATTGGCTCTCTAGGACATTATATGAAGTGAAAAAAAGCTAGTCTCAAAAGGCCACATACTGAATGATTCCACTTATCTAACATTCTTGAAATGACAAAATTACAGTAATGAAGAAAAATTAGTGGGTGCCAGCCTCGTCGAGGAGAGTGGTTAGTGTGGCTGTCAAGTCAAAGTACAAGGAAGTGCTTTGTGTTGATGGAATGGTTCTGTATTGTGATTGAGGTTGTGGTTACATAAATCTACAGTTATGATAAAATGGCAAATATATATACACATTGTATCAATGTCAATTTTGTAGTTTTGATATTGCATTATAGGTATGATAAATGTAACCATGGGGGGAAATTGGGTGAAGAGTATAGGGCACCCCTCTGTACTATTTTTGCATCTTTCTGTGAATCTATAATTGTTTCAACATAAAAGGTTAAATTTTAAAAAGTCCTGCTCTGCCAATCATTAAAAATGGGTGCTTGAGCAAGATCCTTGACCAATCATCTTTATAACGGGGCTCTTAAAACATACCCAATGTAGTTACTGTGGAGACTAAATGAGAGAGGTAAGTGACTAAGGACCATAGGAAAATAATGACAAGGTGTGAGTTAGAATTCACTGTGTTTGGGCTAAATTTTATTTGATGTACCTTCCCCTTTTTCCAGTTACCATAAGTATGTCTTCCCACCTAGATTGTAAAACTTTAACGGACATATATGTATTCCACTTTAATGTAGAATTGATTACAGGTGCCCAATTAATTCTAATTATTGACTGAAACTGAAAGACAGATATACCTGAGAGTATTCGGATTTATCAGTGATGGTTTTATATATATATATATATATATATATATATATATATATATANATATATATATATGTATATATACATATATATATATGATTTTTATTAAAATATAGTAAGCATACAATATTATATTAATTTCAGGTATACACAATAATTATTCAACATTTACCTAAAGAAGTAATCACCATGGTAAGCCCAGCAGCCATCTGACACTGTACCATACCATCACAAAATTATTGACTATATTCCCCATGCTGTATATTACATCCCCATGACTTATTTGTTTTATACCTGGAAATTTGGACCTCTTATTGCCCTTCACCTTCCCCCCCTTTTTAATTTTTCAATTACAGTTGACATTCCATACTTTATATTAATTTCAGGTGTACAGCATATGTTTACACATTTATATAATTTAACAAGTGATCCCCCGGGCTAGTCTAGTACCCACCTGGCACTATACATAGTTATTACCATATTATTGACTGTATTCCCTGTGCTTTACATCCCCATGATTATTTTGTAACTACCAATTTGTACTTAATCACTTCACATTTTTCACCCTGTACACCAACCCTCCTCCCGTCTGTCACCCCAACAAATCTAATACCCATATGAGGATTGTAATAACTGTGTAATAATATTATTGACTATAATCCTTATGCTATACCCTACATCCTCATGACTACTTTGTAACAACCAATTTGTACTTCTTAATCCCTTCCCCTTTTCACCCACCATCCCAACCCCCCTCCCATCTGGCAACTATTACAATGTTCTCTGTATCTATAAATCTTTTTTTGGTTTATTTGTTTATCTTGTTCTTTAGATTCCACATATGAGCGAAATCACATTGCATCTCTTTCATTGTCTGACATACTCCACTCAGCATAGTACCCTCCACATCCATTCATTCCTCCGCAGATGGAAAGAACCCATTCCTTTCCATGGCCAAGCAATATTCCATTGTATATGTGTACCACATCCTCTTTATCCATTCTATCGATGGACACACAGGCTGCCTACACACCTTGGCCATTGTAAGCAATGCTTCAATGAACATATGGATGCATGTGTCCCCTCGGAGTAGCATTTGAGTTTCTTCAGATAAATACCCAGAAGTGGGATTGCTGGGTCCTTTTTTGTCTCTTGTTGTAGCCTTTGTTTCAAAGTCTACTTCGTCTGATATAAATATGGCTGTTTTGTTTTTGTTTTCCTGAAATATCTTTTTTTATCTCTTTACTTTCCATCGGTGCGTGTGTCTTTAAACCTGAGGTAATTCTTTTGTAGGCAGCATATGTAAGAATTTTGGTTTTGTATGCATTCAGTCCTCCTGTGTCTTTTGATTGGAGCATTTAATCCATTTACATTGAAAGTAATTGTTGCTTAGATATGTAGCTATTGCCATTTTAGTATTCATAATTTTGATTTTTTTTTCATCTTAAAGAAGTTCCGCTAAGATTCCTTGTAATACTGGTTTGGTGGTGATGGACTCCTTTAGCCTTTTCTTGTCTGGGGAGCTCTTTATCCTTTGATTTTAAATAATAACCTTGGTTGGTAGTCTTCCTTGTAGGTCATTTCTTTTCATCACTTTGAATATTTCCTGCCAATCCCTTCTGGCCTGCAAAGTTTCTGTTGAGAAATCAGCTGACAGTCTCATGGGAGCTCCCATATAAGTTACTAGTTACCTTTCTCTTGCTGCTTTTAGGATTCTCTCTTTGTCTTTAACCTTTGCCATTCTAATTATAATGTATCTTGCTGTGGGCCTCTTTGGGTTCATCTTGTTTGGGACTCTGTGCTTCCTGGGCTTGTATATATATTTCCTTCACCAGGTTAGGAAAGTTTTCTGTCATTATTTCTTCAAATAGGTTTTCAATCTCTTGCTTTCTTCTTCTGGTACTCCTGTGATGCGAATGTTGTTACACTTGATGTTGTCCCAAAGGTATTGTAAACTTTCTCATTTTATTTTATTATTTTTTTTCCTTTTTGCTGTTCTGATTGGGTGTTTTCTGCAACCTTTTCTTCCAAATTGCTGATTTGATCCTCTGCTTCATCTAGTCTGCTGGGGATTCCTTCTAGGGCATTCTTCATTTCAGTTATTGTATTCTTCACTGCTGACTGGTTCTTTTTTGTGGTTTCTATGTCCCTTTTTATGCTTGCTATTTCTCTGTTGATGTTCTCACTAAGTTCCTTGAGCATTCTTATAACCAGTGTTTTGAATTCTGTATCTGGTAGGTTGCTTGCAGCAATTTCATTTAATTATTTTTCTGGAATTTTCTTCTTTCATTTGGGACATATTTCTTTGTTTCCTCATTTTGGCTGCCTCTTTGTTTTTCTTTCTATGTATTAGGTAGTGCTGCTATGTCTCCCAGTCTTGCCGGGTGGCCTTATATAATAGGGGTCCTTGGGGCCCAGTGGCACAGTCTCTGTGGTCACCTGCTCTGAGTGCACCAGGAGTGTCCCTTGTGAGGATTGTGTGTGCCATGCTGTTATAGTTGATTCTTCATTGCTGTTGGCATGTCTTAGGTGGTATTGACCCTTAGGCTGACTAGCTGGGAGGTGTGGCCATGTCCACAGCTTATGGGCTGCTGTGTGGGGGAGCTTACCACACAGAGTGGGATTTGCCCCAGTGGGCTCTGGTGCCTGTTGGGACTACTCTTTGTGTGTGCCACTTGTGGGGTAAATTGGGCGGTGCCCTGCTATGGTCTGAAGACAACCTCCAGGTATGTTTGTTCTGGGGCCTCTTGGGGGGGGGCTCTGGTGCAGGCTCAGGTAAGCCACTGTCTGTGACTGGCTGGGGAGCACCTGGTAGGAGCTACAAAGTAATCCATGATTGGTCACTGCCTGTGCTGTACCTGGAGGCACATTGGAGAGGCGATGCTGGAAACTGAGGATGGCTGCCACCAGTACCCGGTCTGGGGTAGCTCTGCAAAAAGCCAGGGAACTCTCAGGCCTTCTGTCACCTGCTGGCTCCCATAAGGTTCAGCTGCTGATGAAGCCTCCTGCCGGGTGCAAGTTGGGTGAGGCAGGGTCTCAATGAGTCAACAGGGTGGAGCAGCAGAGCTCACCAGGACAGTGAGATTCAGAGTTGGCCTGTGGGGGTGGGCTCAACACAGGAAAAATGTGCCCTCCTGCTGGCTGCATGGGAGAAGGACCCCACACAGGGAAAATGGGGATTGTCTCTCCAGTGCTTGCCCTAAAGTTACACAACTTAGTCTCTACCCATGTATCTCCAACGCCCCCAGAGTCACAATCCCTCCACTGGAGCCCAGGATGAGTGCCTGCATGGGCCCTTTAAGAGAATGTGTGGGTTCCCTCAGCCTTCCATCCCACCCTGAAGGTTGGAATCCCCACTGTTTTTCACAGCCAGAAGTTGTGGGGGCTCCTCTTCCTGGGACCAGTATTCTGTGTTGGGGAGCCTGGTGTGGGGGGCTAGGGTTCCTCACTCCTTCATGGGGAATCTCTGTGGCCAAGATATCTCTCCCAATTTTCAACCGCCACACGTGGGTGTGGGATCTGCCCATTTTGAGACCTCGCCCCTCCTACCAATCTCAGCGTGGCTTTTTAAAAAATATATTCTTATTTATCCTTATATAAAGTTCATCTAGACTTTAGATGGTTGTCCAGGCTATTTTTTGTATAATTCAGTTGTAATGTTGATGTGTTCATGGGATGAGGCAAGCATAGCATTTATCTACTCCACCATCTTGGATGTTCTTCGGTACTTTATATAATTAACCAAGACAAGTATTTGGCATATTTGGAGCCACAGTTGTTTTGAAAAACAACAGGGTTTTCCAAAATTGGCCATGCATTAGAATCACCTGTAAAACAGAGTGTACCAGGTCTCACCTACAGTTTCTTCTTTTCCAGGTCTTGTGTATTTGTATTACTGAAAAGTTCCCATGTGATGCTTTGTGGATCACACTTTACAAATCATTGATAAAACTATCCATATGCCTTCGCCTAACTATGGTTTATATCTGTAGGAAAGTTACAATACAAGGTGTAAAGGAATTCATACTGTTAGTGATACTGTACCCATAGCACAGGACACTGATTCTAACATGCAGACTTGTATCTGTGTCAGTCCTAAAACATTTTTTTAAACTTTTTTATGAAATTGTTGCTTATATGCATATTTAGACAACCGTACTAAGGAGAGGACATGAGGTAAGCTATGGAAAAGAACATTTTAAATCCATTTTGGATAATAGCAAGTTAAATACATTTATATAAAATTAGGCCTTATATTTTCTTTCATATAGATTTTGTTGGGGAGGAATAGTAGTATGATGATGATATTCTAAGTTATAAAATGTATAATTCACTATTAAGTTTAATATCATAGTTTGACCCAATACGTCAGGGATTTTTTTATATATATATTTATCTACAATTTATTTCTGTGCCAAGTAATTGAATGGTTGACATAAAAAATGAGTCTGTCACTTTAACAAATGGTACTATAAAAATAAACAAATAATTTTTGCAGAGATTATTATAATTGCAAAAGGAATATTTTTCTAAAACACATTACCAATGTTTCCTATAAATATTGGGCTTACCTGTTGCATTAAAAATACAAATAAGATGGGCCAGCCGAGTGGCTCAGTTGGTTAAGTGTGCTAGCTCTGAGCAACAGGGTTGCCGGTTCGAATCCCACGTGGGCCAGTGAGCTGCGCCCAAGCTGAGCTGCCGCTGAGCAGGTGAGAACGCATGCTCTTAGCAGCAAGGTTGCTAGTTTGACACCCATGTTGGGATGGTGGGCTGCGCCCCCCCACCCACCCCGCAACTAGATAGAAAGCGGCGACTGGACTTGGAGCTGAGCTTGTGCCCTCTATGACTAAGATTGAAGGACAACAACTTGACTTGGAGCTGATGGGTCCTGAAGAAACACATTGTTCCCCTTCCCCGATTCCCCAACACTGTTCCCCTCCCCAATTCCCCCAATAAAAATCTTAAAAAAAATACAAATAAGGTAATTTTATTAACCAATGTCACCCCATTAAATTTAAATTTAATATAAATAAATAATAATAATATGAAAGAAGATAAAGAAGCCTTCTAATGGCAAAGACTTATTTACAAACATATTGAGTGATGCGTTACAATTGTGTTCATTTAATACAGAACAAAAGCATCTATTGAGAACAATTAAATAATTTATCATTAACTCAGTGTCTAAGAGAGTGTTGTTGTAATAACTGTCACCAAAGAAATTGAAGAAAGAGTAATTTGTTAGTTAAAAATGTTTTATCAAAAGCTACAATGGAAATTTAGTGATTTAGGAGGATTTCTTTGTTCCATTATTAGAGTGTTCTTTATTTTAGCAGGAACCTTATCCCATGAGACCTATACACATCCTGCATTCAGAGCTCAGCTGTTACATTCTGCCATTGCTTCTCTTACTCAGAATGTTGGCATCATCAATACATGACTTTTGATTGGATCCCCAGAATAGAAATTAAGTTTGGTAAACAGTGGATACATAATGAATGCATAGATTACTCTGGACATTTCCTTTTGTTGAGTGGAGTGAAATGTTTAGTATTGTTAAGAAGGTAAAATAAGGAAAGGCATTTAAAAGTCTATTCTGGATCAGGAGTTTTTGCTCTATTATTTTAGAAATGTGCATAGAAGTTACAGAAAGTATTGTTACAGTTTTGCACTAAAGAGGTTTTATGCTAAGGCTTTGAGAGCAAGTACTCTGTCCACTGTGCTATTCTGGTTTGGGTATTAATCAGAACACAGTTGAACATTATTTGAATTCACAGGACTTGCCATGCTGGAAGCACAACCTTATATGTAGTGACCATGGGCAGTCCTATTATGGGAAACCAACTTGAGAGAAGAGGCGGGCCATTTGCTTCTGCGCAGGTCCTGGAATTTGAAATATCCAGGGGCCTCTACAGAATCCTGGCATCAGTTACTATGTTGACTCACTCAGTGTTGGGATCACTCACTTTCCCCTTACAGGACTCAGATCTTGGAGGCAATTAGCTTCAGAGAAAAACGGACTAGGAAAAGCCAAAGTGTTATTTTTGAAAGGCTGCTGAAGTTGTTTGGTTTCTCATCATTCCTAGACCTACTGGAGCAATAAAGTTGGGAGAAATTTTACCAAGAGTTTTATCGCTGCCTTGATACACATTTTATTTTCCAAATGCTTTGGTGGGAAGAAGTAGAGGACTGTTGTAAGTACAAAGTAAAATTATTTTTTACAATGGCATAACTTTTACTTTGTGACAAGCTCACTGATTAGACAGATTGACTTTAAATTATTATAGTAGTTTGCAAATAACCGGAAATGTTATATATTCTGCGTATGGATATATGTGCAGGTGTACATGTTTCTCATTGTGAAAACTTTTCAGTAGAAATGAGATAGAGTTTAAACTTTTGTGTTTACAAATATAACCAAACATATCTTTCTTATTTAAGAAACCACTAAAGTAATAGAATATGCAGAACTGGCCTGGAGTGTTTGTAACAAACCACTTTAATTGCTGTGAAATCATTTGTGTATCTGAGTTACTATCTTGATTATTTGATACTTCTGTATTTAGTAATGGTTATATGTTGGGGTAGTGACCTGGCAAATATTTTCAATGAACTGATTGCTGTATGTGAATGACTTGTGGAGAGCTCAAGATTAGAAAAATTTTATCTGGCATATCATGGGGAAAAATGAAAAAATAAAACAAAATAAATTGTGATGGATAAATGGAGGTTGAGAAAAGTAATGATAAATATTTAATGTAAAAGTTCCTTTCTCATATTACATTTACTATTTTGAATGTTCTTTTCTGTAGCAATCATGAAAAATCTTTCAAATAATGATATGATCTATGCTGGCAAGTGATCAGACACTTTTGTTGAGATAACACCATAAAAACATGAGGGACTTCTAATTACATTTCACAGTAAAGTGACTGTGTTTTTTAATACCTGTGATGACCTAGGTTTTCAGTAAAGCCTTTTAGTTTGAATTTTGTATAAAGTATAACTGCTTGTTTATTTTAAGAAAGTGATGATGACTAATGAAGAATTTAAAAATTGACTGTGACACAACAATAAAAATAATATATGAGGAGCACAGTGTGTCCCAGAGGTGGATGAAAGATATAACCTTTTTTTCCCTCCTTTGACTTATGGATTATAGACACTCTGAAATAGAGATGAGGGCAATGTCTATAAGGAAGAATGAAAAAAGTAAATCTCTCCAAATAAATACTTCTTCAAAACTTCTGGAAAAAGAGTCACAACAGAGCTTGGCCTCTCAGAAAAATTTGTGGAAGAAAATTAACATTGTACAATTACTCATTCAAATTAGATGTTACCAGAGTTTATAGTAAAACATTTTTATGTAATTCCCTTATTTTATACATTTCTTGGTGAGCATCAGAACTGATTTCTGATTGAAAAACTATTCCATTTACTAATATTACAAAAATACAATAGCCTATATTCTTAGCAACACACATACATATTGATTGATCAAACGATCAGTATATCTACAAAATTAAAACCATAAACCAGTGTATAGAAAAATTGACAAAGAATAGCGAGGATGCAATTCTGGAATGAAGCAAGTCAAACTTACTGTCTGTCTTGTCATAGATATTCAAATAACTTTTTAAATTCAACTAGAATTTGAGGACAGCTAACCGTTTTAGGACAAGCCCTGTAGAACTTTATTATAGTATGTTTTAAAACTATCAGGTAATACTTATGCTACATGACAGTGGGTTTGTGAAAAGAAAATGAAGATATTCACAGGGTTATATTAGACATTAACTTTTACTAGTAGACAACATACTACTGTTTGAATGTATTGACATTTGTGTCCAGTTTTTTTAATTGCCTTAGTTTGAAAACCTGAAAAGAGTACATTTGGTTGGTTTTTAACCAAAATAGTTACTAATTAATAGAAAGGATCATTGTATTAACACAAGAACTGTTTACTTTTAGAAGTACTCGAATATTGCCTTGCAAAGAATTATTCAAATAATTTATTGCAAATACACATTTCATTGAAAGTTTTTAAATAATGCAAATCATCTTGATGTCTAATAAAATCATCTTTTAGAATTTCATCTGCAGGCTCTTTTAAGGAAATCTAACTATGAAAAAGAAGATTGCTGATCTAGATAGTATACTTTTTAATTTAATAAGAAGCTTTCTGTGTCTCTTACATGGCATAATGTTGTGGAATATACAACAGAGAATGTCATGTAGAGTTACTCTAAACAAAAAATAGACTGCAAAGTGTTTTGTGTAAATGCATGTTATTTAAGAAAAAAGTTGTTGGTTGACATTACTCCAGCTAGACAGAACTGAAATATTATTTCGTAATTTGGACAGAGATATTAGTACAGATTCCTCTTTAGTCCTGAAATATTCATTTGAAATCCTTGTAGTCCAAGTCATTTGCTACATGTGAAACAAATTGCCAAGTTTCTTAACCACTTGTGTGGTTTAATAAAAGAGATTAAAATCTTCATTGTCTTGAAAATACAAGTTGGGCTTTTTAAAAATTCTATTTTATTATCTTTCATCATAGCTTTATCACAAGGATAAAACAGAGATTTCCCAAACCTTCCTTCCCCTTCCACTTTCTACTGTACTATTCTCCTAACTTATTAAAAATGACTTATTATATTTTTCATTAAACTATTCTTCTATTGCAAATACAAGAAACATGGTATTTTGGTGTGAGTATAAATGTTTATAGAAACACATGCGTAAATACATAATCACAGAGCATAATTTCTTAAGAGAAACACTGAAAATTAATTGGAAATTAACTTTGCTTTAAAGATCAGCTTCTGTTCATTTATTTTCTGTTTTAAACACGCATCATTTTCAATAAGTTTACAAACAAGACTAATGTATGCCCTCTGTCCAACGAAACATAAGTGAAGACCTTCAAGGCTTAAGTGTTAAAAGTTTCTTGGGAAATCACCTCTGTATGAAGAGATTTGTTGTGGCTGAATCTTTTCCCAGTTACATTTTAACATAAAATTAATGCTAGTTGTATTTCTTGAAAGCATAGATTATTTCTCAAAGACAGGCTTTTAGTTAATGCAGCTTAGAGAGTTTAAAGAATTTATAATGGTAGGAATTTGACATTTCTGCCTTTCATTCTGAAAAGATACATTGATTAAACTGGTGTCAAACTCAGTTAATGGAGGCGGGGTAGGTATTTCAGATACACAGGACATGTAATTTGAAGGCAAGCCAAATCACAATGAGAAGGAATAACGATGACCTTGGTTTATTTTTATACAGTACATTCAGGTTTGCGTTAGATGCAGAGGGAGGCAACGGTTTTCTTTCTAACAAAGCCCTGCTATAGTCCTAGGAGATTTCTGTTCTGCTATCAGGGCAGTTGGTTCATATTGGAACATTTTGGGGGGAAGGTCATGGACTCCAGCATGGGAAATGAGAAGACTTTTCTTTATTAAATGCTACCAGCTTCCAGAGCAGAACTTCATGAAAATATTTCTCTTTGGGGAGCATTTTCCATGTAGCAGATTGATCTTCAAAATGCAAACAGACAAGCAAATAAACACCTTGTGGTCTTTACCTTTCTCCTCATTTAAAAACATCTATTAATTAACCTTCCTTGGAGTTTCACGCTGTACAATATTGACAGAGTGGTATTCAAAACACCTATTTGGAGTTTGGAAGTTTGATTTTAGTGCAGATATGAACGTTAAATTGGCAATGCTAGAGGGTGGTATTTTGTTTAGCCAGCTTGGGCGGGGTTTGTCTACTTACAGCACATGTAGAATTGTCCTTAAAATCTTGATCTTTGTAAAATGTCAAGCTCCCTCCAGTTAATATTAACAGTGAACACGTCTTTCAGAGATTCTGCTATCTCCTCTTGAAGGAGAGGAGAGTAAACCTACTCTTTTAAATCACTCATATGCAAACTATAGTTTAAAGATTAACAGCTAAAATATTTGGTTTACTTTTTTCTGAAATATGTAGTATAAAAAGCTTGTTTTTCTCCATATATTACAGTGTATTTGCCTGTTTTCAACCAGATGCCTCCTCCAGAGATTCTGAAGCATTTTGACTCCCAGGACCTTTCTCTTGCCCTACTCTAGATTACAGCCCTGAATATGGCAGGGAAGGGGGAGGCTTGGCCACAGTGTTCAAAGGGTATCTTAAATTTCTCAGCCACAATTCTGATAGGCAGTGGGCCGAGGTGATGAGGAGAGGAAATGGATGGCCCTGCTGACTCATGCTCACAACAGTCCTAATCTTATGACCACACAACCAAAGGGCAGCACGCCCTCTCCCATACCTCCAGTCTTCCATTTCTGCTGCCATGTTAACAAAGAATTTCCTTTCAACTCTCTCAATCTTTATGTTATTCTGACACCATTCATTCAGAATCCCTGGGAATTTCACTAGGTGGAAAAACACACAGGGCAATTTTCTGGGGTCCTACAATCCCTAGAGGGATCTTGTATAGTATATATAATGATATTAAGCCCTGAGAAAACAAGCATTCTTAGCAACCTGGATTGAGTTTGGAGATGAGTTTCTTTCCTGTCTCCTTTGTTACCTTTTGCCTTCTGCCTCAGTGCTTCAGTTTCCCTTTGTCATTACACACCTCATTCTTCACTAATGGAAGGTGGGGAGAATTCACAAGTACCCTTTAACTGGAATGGAACTGCCATTTCTTTGTTATGCTGGTAAAATGTTGCTGTTGTGTTTTTGTTGTTCCTGAGTCTTCCTGAACTGTTAATTCAGCATTTTGATTCCATATAATTTTTTTTCAGTACTTCATTCATTCAGTACTTCATTCAGTTTTTAATTAGTTTCAGGTGTACAGAACAATGTAATAGTGATCACGAAGGGAAATACCCCCTCCCCCAATCTACTACGCCTCTCACATCAGAGATAACAGTTACAATTCCATGGACTCTAGGAAATAATTTTTCATCAATTCCAATTGTTGTAAAATTGATATTTTATGCATCAATTTTGAAAGCTGAAATATATCTAGGCTAGTTAAAAATATCGTCTCATCTTACTGTTCAAGTAACAGAATCCAAGGGAAGCTTTGCTTCTTATTTATATTTATTTTAGTTTTGCTTATTATTTATTTATTTTAGTAGAAATTCTGGTTGTTTTCATGAATAGGAGGAATATTAAAATGCATTATGAAAGCCAATGCTTATCCATGTAATAGAGTCATAATGTAGATAGCTGAATTGGTTTGAAATAGAGTTAGCACCAGTTTAAAGAAACTTTTAAAATCAGATGTTGAATTGTCATATTTTTAGTTTATATTTAATAAATCTTCAGCCTGTTCATGGGTATTACAACAATGAGGAATTTAAATATGCCAAAATAATACATAATCTTTTGCCACTTTATCTTCAGCTTTTAGATATATCTTACTTCCACCATTATGAAATAATTGATGTTTCAAAAAGACCAGTATTAATTGATTACAATGTGCATTATAATGTCTCACGTTCTGCCCAGTTATGGGCAAATAAAGGGAGTACTCTTTCAATGTTTTCACCTTCTCATTGGCTTTTGTTTTGTTTTAAATTGTTCTTTCTCTTCTGTTCTGTTTTTGGCTAAGACTGTTATAGAATCAGGACTATAAAAGGGCAGAAACATCAGTGGCTTTTTGCTCATTCTTGGCACCCATCTTTATTTGCACACAGCTTGTCTGCTCCTTCATCAGGTTACAGCAGCCATTCTACCTTAGCCTGAGCTAAGTGCTGACTTAAAGGGCATGGAAGTCAGCACACTGTTACAAGTACAGATTTTAGCCTTGGTAACTATGTGAGGTCAAACTAAAGAAAGAAGACAGAAAAATAGCAGAATCAGAGCTGCCCAAGTATTTCCATGAAATGCAAGTTGAGTAATTCCTTTTTATATTGATCCTCAAGAGGGCAATATTAGAAATAAACTAGTGACTAAGTAGACAAAATGTTATCGAAATAGTTGAGGGACTGATTAAATTATCCATGAAAGTGGTAAATACCAATAGCTCCCATGTATTGGAAAATAACTAGGAAGGAAAAGGGAAAAATAGACTCTAAAGAGTGTAACCAGATACAAGCCATGTTGGCATGTAGGTGGTTAACTGAAAGAACTTACTGGAAGCTCAGACAGCTGAGGAATCCTGATTTAGTAGAGCCTGAAGGGCAGGTCAGGAGCCATGTGAACAGCTGCTGAAGAGCTAGAGGATTCCTTTGGATTAGGTGTACACACCCCGTCTCTAATGGGCTGTGTCAGAAGCACCAAGTATCATCACGGAGATCACTGTGCTCAAGCCTAAGGACTTTGCAGGGATTTACTTTAAATGCCTGGAAATAGATTTGCTCTCAAGACAAATCCAGAAGAAGTGACTCTGTGAAGTTTGTATTGTGTGAGCTTGCGTGACCACTGTTTAAAGAAGGAACAGATTGTTATTCATTCATTCATTCATTCATTTATTCATGCAACTAATATTTATTGAACGCCGACTTTGTACCTGGTACTTGTGCTGTGGAGATAATGTTCTAAACAAGTGACCTCATTGAGATTCGAATTTAGGAAAGATACCACTGGTTACCATCAGTGTAATTTTAATACAGTTTTTGCCTTTCTTAAAATGTGTATACACTTTTGGCACCGTGTGTGTGCATGTGTGTGTGTGTGTGTGTGTGTGTGTGTGTGTGTGATTTAAATTACATTCGGGACATGGACTATAGAATGAAGCACACATTCTTATAAAAATGTGTAACAGTGAGACTAGACTAGTATTAGAAATTGGAGAGGAATTCCTAAGAAGATGACATCCAAAGTAAGACAAAGAAGAATGGAGTTGGGGAATAGTTATTCAAGGGAAAAAGGGGGAGAATGTTATGTTCACAGGGAACGATATGTGTGAAGCTGTGACACGGTATGAAGAAAACACTAAAACAAAGGCAGTTTTCCTAGAGAATAGTCGATGAAGGGATGTTTGGACCAAGCATGCAGCTGAAGCAGTGGGCTGGGGTCGAATCATAAAAAGCTTCAAAAGTCATGGCAATGATATTTTTTTCTTTATGGTGAGATCAATGGACAGCCTTTTAAGGAATTCAGGTAGTGCAGTGACAGGTACACTTTTGTGGTGGGTTTATTTTTTAAGACTACTGGTTTTGTGAAGAAGAGATTCAGAGGTGTTAAGAGTAGGGGAAGGGCTATAAATCTGACAGTTTCTCCAGGGGCAGAAGAGGGTGATGTTGACGAGAATAGTGACAGTAAAGTTGAAAGAGGTGGGTTGACTCAAGATTTATGTTTGAGATAGAACTAATAGGCATTGATGTTGAATTGGATGTGGTATCCTTCATGGCATATTGGGTGGATATTGATGCCATTTACAAGGAGAAAATTTGAAGGGAAGCTGGAATCATGGGAAGGATTAGGGGTGTGTATGCTAAGTTTTTTTATGGAGAGTGTAGGTACTGTGGATGTGGGAATCTGAAGCCTAGAAATGAAAGCATTATGGGGGACTTAACATGTAAGCTATCGAGTGTGGATGAGACCAGCTAGAAAGTTAGAGGAGATGGAAGTCAGGAGTTAAATAAGGAAGATGAGAGAACTCAAAAAAAAAAACCATAGAAGCAATGTCTAGATAGAATAATGAAATGCTAAGGAAACTAGTATTTCTGTAAAAAGGAGTGTTCTTTTCAATCCCCAATTTAATGCCTTTATGAATGATGATCTCACCTGCAGCACCAGGTGTCTTGGTTTCCACCGTCTCTGCCATCTATTTACTCCTAATTTCCACTCCCATATTGCTATGGTATGTCTGTGAGATAACACCAAATTGTTGCCTTAGTAGAAAAGCTTCAATAAATATTTAAATTGTATAATGTATTCTGCTTTTCCCTGTACTATATGCTTCCTAAAAATACCTTCTTCGGAAACCCCATTTCAACTGACTACTGTATAATGAAATGAGCCTTCAGCGTAAAACATTTATCATAGTCTGAATTTCAATTGCTCAGTCAGAGTTGTTAAGCATTATGAAAAATCATCCTTTAGAGAATACAGAATTGCATAGATATGATAAGGTAACTTTGCACTTTATTTAATGCTATTTTAGTTAATATACACATAGATGCTTATTGGAGAAATGTCTAAAATTTCTTGAGAACCATTAGTAAAATTGATTTTTCTTAAATCTGAAAAAATGGTAAAAATACTTAAAAAACATTGACAATTCAATTTAAATAAAACTAGAATTGTATTGAAGAGATAGAAGGCACTTGAGTAATTGAAATTTAGTCATGAATGAGTGTAATGTGTTTATCTGTTAGCTTTTGGGGAAGTAAGACTAGATGAGTATTAATATGATATTGAGCAACTTTTTGCTGTTAGGTTTTTACTTGCTTGTAAATAAACATTGTTGAACACCTGCTACGTTCTGTCTGCCTTTTATGAGATTATAGCTCTGTAAGTCAGAGAAAAATACACACATGCTTATAAATGCAACTACTATAATCTATCAAGAGAGTTTATAATAGCATGATACCAATCAACCACAAATAATTACTGATGGATGATGTGATTATGGAACTTTCATTGAAAAATCCACCTTTATAAATAGGCCTTAGAGTATGAGCATATGGAGCTGTGAATTAGAGAATGAGTAGAAGGAACAGTGTCGCATAGACAAGGATTAATGAGGCATTGATCTATCCTACATGAACTGTTATTGACAGCACTTTGTATGTGCATAGCACTATTCTAGATTCACCTAGGCTTCAAAGTTAATACGAGTATATAGCATTTAGCAAGCCTGTATCGTCAAGCATATCTCTGAGAATATTACATCTATCTCAACTAATTCCCATAATAACTCTAGGTGGTATGGTGATATAATCAATTCACGTGTAACATGAGAATACCAAGGTACAGAAAATTTAAGTAATTTGCTTAAGGTAGCTCAACTGGTACATAGTGGAGTCAGGATTTGAATGGTGACAGAGTGACCTAAGGATCCAAGGTTCTTAACCAGTCAGCTGCCACAGCCTCTCAGATTTTGATAAAGAAGAGGGTCCCTCAGAGCTCTAGAGAGGATATAACAACACATAAAATGGAAGGAATCATAGTGTCTTCTAAGAAGAACTAAATACAGCAGGTACTCAAATAATGTATTTTGGTTCAATGTCTTTTTGTGATAATGTTGATGAGCTGTCATAGGAAATTAACTCTTGTTGATATCAATTACCCTATGGTCAAATTGGTTTCATTATATGCTGTTTTGCTTAAAATCACAGAACCTACTGATGACAGTAAGTGAGGACTTACTGTATGTTCCATTGAGAATGTTCCTCATTCTTTTTATTTGTTTACTCAAAGACTACAGAACCTGGCACATTGTGATTTCTTAGATAAAATCCAAGATGTCATGAATAACCCAGCATCCATCCTCTGGCCCTCCTCAGGTAGCTGTCCACAACGATATCCATTATGGATCACTTGCTTCACTATTTTATTCCTAGCTCAATCTTCTCACTTTGTGAACTGGTTCAAAGAACCAAATACAGTCCTTGATCTGTCTGTAGTCATCTAGAATGAACTTCTTCAGTGTGGCCTCACTAGATTTTTTTTGTCTGAGTTCATTTCAGTTATGCACAGGCAACTGGGCTAGATGACCAAAAGCTGAGAACAGGGCCCACATGAACAAGGTTTAGTCCTGTGAACAAAAATAATTTGCATAGATTAATATGACATTTAAGGAAAATGATAAATACTATTCTGAGTAGTATTTAGCAAAATGGTTTATTTAAATTTCTAATTGCTACTGCTTTTTTACATAGTTAAATTTTCTTTCATCTGTACTTCATGATAGTTATGCACAGTGTTGTTGTATGTAGTTGTATATGGGTATGTAAGATACACTATACATAGACTGAATACTAGGCTATGCAGTAGATGACATCTCTGGGAGTTACGCATTGTGCATGCTGCACAGCAGGTGTCAACATTGGATCTCCCATATCTATGATCAGAAATGATATTGAGAGGTTCTCTGGCTTTGTAAGCAATTGTGTCCTCATCTCATCAAGAGGTGTGTGTGCACGCATATCTATGTGTTAAAGATAAAAAGTCATAGGTAGCATTGGAGCAGAATGGTTCAAGGTGTATAGAGGAAGGTGGGAGGTAAGAGGAAGTCAGAAATACCACCCCAAAGTGCCCCAAAATATGATAACTTATTTTCAAACAAAAAGCCTATTGATTATCATGGTTTTTTTCCATGGTACAGATTGTTTAGTATTTCTAATAACTGACTAGCAAATAGAAATACCAGGATGTTATAAATTTTAACTGTTATTTAAAATGGATCTTCTACTTATTAACTCTAAGGCCACTGATCTTTGGATTAGCTATATAAATAAATTACATCAAAGATACATTTTTCAGAGACCCAATATGTTTGATTGGTTTCCAATCAAACAATAGAAATTTGGTTTACCCAAATGTAGCATTGTTCTATATTACTAAATACACAAACACATTTTTATAGTTTACTGCTATAAATGACAGTTAGTTAGTTGTATTGCAATATAAAAATTTAAGACCAGTTAAGACCAGTTTTTTTTTCATTTTAATTACCTTGCATTCTCTTTATTCTATTTTACTAATGTGTAAACTTAGGTGAGATTGTGGGGGATACCGTTTTCCTAGGAATAAAAGTTTTTATGACTTAGTGTGGTGAATGAAATGAATTAGCTCGATTCTTTTAATATTGCTAGTGTGAATTGATCTCTCTCTCTCTCTCTGTCTCTCTCTCTCTCTCTGTCTCTCTCTCTCTCTCATGCACACACACACACACACACACACACACACAAACACACTAGAATTTAAGTAGTTTGCATATAAAAGTATTTGGCTTTACTAATGTTTATAAAATCAATAAGTATTATTAAAAACAAAACTAAAATCAATTCTTCCACTCAGAAAATATAAAGAATGCTACAACATAGTTGGAAACACAAAGGGGAAAGTTTATGATATACAAATATCACTCCCCAATTATAATGGACAGTTGTAGTTTAATATTTATTTCTTAAGGAGCTATTATTAGTCATTTAATTTTAATATTAAACACCAGAGGTAACTATGTTAGTGGTTTCTTTTTTGATAATTTTTTAAGAAAATGGGATTATAATTGGGATTTCCATACTGTAGTAAGTATGCTAGAAATAACAAATAAAGTATTATGTTTCTACTCTTCATATCCATCAATTGGACTAGATATTGAGTTTGTTTTTTCAAATGTTATGCTTTCATTTTTTTCCCATTCAAACTTTACCTGACTTAGTTCAATTGATGTAAAGAACGTCATGCCATTAAAAGCAATTGCGAAAATGTCTTCCTTTTCTTTCTTGAACTTGTAGCAGTGGTCAATATTGACCTTTTCTCCCCTTTTAAATATGTTGTCTTTCCGTGAGATCCATGAATTGTACTCTTCTAGTTTTATTTCCATTTCTTTTGGGTGTTTCTGTTCAGTCTACTTTACAGGCCGATTCTCTCTACTCGACCTTTAAATATTAGGATTCCTCAGGGCTTAGTCCTAGCATGATTATCTTCTCGCTCTGTAATCCCTTCCTTGATCATTTCATCCATGCCCATGGCTTTATTAACACAACTTATGTGCAGATAACCGACCAAGTTATACCTCTAGCTCAGATTTCTCCAATGGATTCCAAACTGGAATTTCAACTGTCTGGTTGGCATCTCCATTTGTATGTGACAAAGTCACCTCCAGTCTGAGTGCCCCAAACTGAACTTTCCCTCCACCTCCCTGAAACCTGATCTTTTCTCATCGTTCCCTTTATCAGTGCTACTATCATTCCAGTTTCACAAGCTAGAACCCTCTTTCATTTGTGAAACTAATCTCTCTCACCCACTTTTGTCTAAACCATTGCCATTTACTGTGGGTTTTATCTCCCAGTATCTGTCGATCTACTTCTCTTCACCTCCTTTACCATTACACTAGCCCATCTGCTTTCTCTCACTAGGGCTCCAGAAACAGTTTCCTTTCTGGTTTCTTTGTACACCCTTTTCCAGTTCCCGCTAATCTATTCTCTCTGGTGAATCCAGTCAGCTTGATTTAATATCAGCACCCATTTCACCACTTTAGTAGCTTCTTTTGGTTAGTAGGAAAGCAAAACAAAATAAATTGAGATCTAAACACTGTCTTCTATCCTGTCCTGTCTCCCTTCCTGACACATCTCCAATAATCCTTCCCTTGCCTCACCACCCCTCTCGTTTTCTTTCTGTTCCTTAAATAGACCTTCTTTCTGCAATAGGGCTTTGGCACATGCTTGTCTCTTTATCTAGAACATTCCTTCCCTGTCTTCTTCACCTAAATAACACTAATTTCTACTTATAAGCAACTCCCTCTGGGTAAATGTCAGAATTCCTTAAGTAGATAAAATTTCCCTCCCATGTAATATACCTCCATAACACATACCACTGTTGTGATTCCATATGTATATAGGTGACTAATTAATGTGGATATCCTGGAAAAATTGGTCATTTACTCTTTGGTCTTATCTTTGCCAATCTATCTCTTGAAGAAGAAATCCATTTTCTTTATAACCTGAAAGAACTTGAGATATGTATTTGAGTATAAATGTGAAGTTGTAATTTCATTTTAAGATGTTTAGAGAAAAAGAGACACTAACTATTAAGTGATTTGCCCGGGAGCATAGAAGGGTAGGGGAACTAAAAGTCAAATGGCAAATAATCCCTCTGAGAAAGGACAAAAGACTTTTGCAAAGAAAAATAAATTACACTATATGAAAATATATTGTAACAACAGCTTTCCCATTTTATAAAGAAAAGACAATAACTAAATAATAGCTAAACACAGAAAGAAAGAAAAAGTTACATGATCTCACTTATATGTGGAATCTAAAAAAGTTGAATTCATAGAAGCAGAGAGTAGAACGGTGATTACCAGGGGTGGGGAGGTGAGGGAAATGGGCAGGTGGTCAAAGGATACAGTGTTGCAGTTATGTAGGATGAATAAGTCTAGACATTTCATTTAATGTACAGCGCGATGACTATAGTTAATAATACTATATTGAAACATACTGGAAATTTACTAAGAGAGTAGATTGCTGGTGTTCTCATCACACACAAAAATGGAAACCATGTGAGGAGAAGGTATGTTAATTAGCTTGACTATAGTAATTACTATGTATATGCATATCAAATCATCAAATATACCTTAAATATATACAATTTTTATTAGAAATAATTTTTAAAAAACAGTGACAACACTACAGCTGACAATGATACAGAGGAACTGGGTGTCTCATACAATGCTGGTGGGAATGTAAAATGAAACAGCCTTTCTAAAAAACACTTTGTAAATTCTTCTAAAACTAAACATCTTATCACCATATGGCGCAGCATTCCACTCTTGGGCATTTATCCCAAAAACTTATGTTCACATGAAAACCTGCACATGAATGTTCATACCAGCTTTCTTTGTAATTGCCATAAATCCAATACAATCCAAATGCCCACTGATGGGTGAATGTAAAACAAACTGTGGTGCATCCGTATCATGTAATGCTACTCAGAAATAAAAAGAAATGAACCCTTAATACTCAATACAACTATGGTAGATCTCAAGGGCATCGTGTTGAGTGAAAAAAACCTCAAAAGGTTACATCCTGTGTTATTCTTTTTCTATAGCATTATTGAAATAAAAGTATAGAGATCAAGAACATATCATGGTTGTCACAGATTAGGAATGGGGGAGGTGTTCTATTGGGTTGTTGGAAAAGTCATGACACATTTTTGCAATGAAAAACAGAAAAAATACGTCATGACTTTTCCGACAACCTAATATATAAGAATGCTGCAAGGGAGTCTGTGGTGATAGACTTATTCTGTGTCTTGATTGTAGTGTTTGTCACACAAAGCTATACTTGGTAAAATTGCATAGAAACCCATGACCACAGGGACACAAATGAGTGACTATATAACTGATAAAATCTAAGTAAACTTTGTAAATTATACTGATAATTTCCAAGTTTTGACATTGTACTATAGTTATCCAGGGTGTCAACATTGTAGGACATGGGATGAAGTTTGCACATTTCTTTGCAACTTTCTGTGAATCTGTACTGATTGCAAAATAAAAATTTGATAAATATAGCATTCAACCTTTAACAAGCCCTCCATGTCCTGAAGACCACTGTATCATAACCAGGCCTAATCAACAGATAGGTCTTATAAATTAATAAGTCCACCATTCAGCATACAGACAAAGAATGGTTTGATGCTAACCCACTAGAATGTAATCCATTTCTATTATATAGGAACATGCATCACTTATTGAACAAAATGTCATGGTGATTTAAGCCTTGTTCTAAATGTCTTACCTTGTGAGGTATTGTGCTTCATGCTGTTTATGGCCAAAAAGCCTGTATGGGGAGGGCTGGCATTTTAGAAATGATGCTGGTCCACGGCGTGGTAGCAGAACAAGGACTGAGATTACTTATGCTTTCAACCTGACTCTACCTAACAAGCCAAATAATCATAAACAAGCTAATATTTAACTATTATTTATTTAATGAGTGCCTGGCACTGAGCTGAGCATATCTAATACGGATTATCCTCAAGACAGAGTTAGGTATTATAATATTGCTTCACAAGGTTACATATTGTTGGCATTAAAAAGGGTGTTATACAATTGTACACTTGAAACCTATATAATTTTTTAACCAACGTCACCCCAATAAATTTAATTTTAAAAAGGGAGGATATATGAAATTGCATGGTGAGTGGCAAAGTGTTGGGAATAATTTTTGTATGTTGTATTAGTAAAATGATTAACACTAGTCAACAGCTCGTTTATATATAACTTTCAAATAGATAAGTTGTATAAACATACATAGATTAAGAGATGATTTCTAATTTTGAGTGTGTGTGTGTGTGTGCGCGCGCCTTGCTTTAGTCTTGTCTTAAATCAATCCATCCTTCTAATTGCTGCCCCAGTCATATTTCTAAAATACAAATCGGGTTTTGTGCCTCTAGCTTAACATCCTTTAGAGAGACCTCTAGCTGCAGGGTAAAATTGAAGGCCCCAGCACGTACGCGTAAGACCCTTTACAGTACGGCACCTGCTCACATCTCCTTAGCTGCTATTCCCCACCATGCACGCTTCTCTCTAACCATAAAACTGTGGCTCCATAAATAAGTCATGTAATTCATACCTGTGACTTGTTCCCACTTCCTGGAATGTTCTCACAAAAATTACTATCACCACATATCTTCCACTAACAACTTCTATTTGTTATTTGAGCATTTACTTATAGAAACTCATTATAAAGCATTTGTGACTAGCCTAGGTCAGAATTTGGCACCCCTGTTCTGTGTTCTTACTGAAAACTCACTGTACATAATTCTATGCAAGTAATTATTCCTGTTACCAATGTCAACTGTTTCTGACTCACTGCCCTGCCCTTTGAGAGGAGGGACTGTGCCTGTTATCTATAGATTTCTTGTGCCTAATTGTTTGTAGGCACACAAATAAATGATTAAATACCACAGCATTTGTCTGAGTGGTATCTAGTCATCAAATTCTTATTTATTTGAAACTCAGGCATCCAGACTGAAAAGGTTTATGTCTAACAGTGAACACTGGCAGGTATTATTATATTCACACACACACGATAACTAATGAAACAGAATAGGTTAATGCTTCATACATTATTTTCTCCTGAGTGCTCAGTGAATCATAAAAGTTGTCAACCTCAGACTAAAATATGTGTTGCTTAATCTAGAATGGTTCACGTAATCAGTAATATTTTTGGTTTATCTCTACGATGTATTTCCTCCACTTTTTTCCCTTACTCTCAAAAGGAATGTCACTGTTGAAAAAAGAAACGTGACTAGTGGGAATTTCTCTGATGGGTACAAACCTGAGATATCTTTGGAGATGTCAAATTGATACCAAGAGGCAGAGGTGTAGGGAGGGAAGACATTGGGGGAGTGACTTCTGTTCCTATAGTAGGAGCATGCTGGGCCTGCTGTTCTTTGAAATGGGAGCAGGAGCTTTAAATCTCCTGCTGGTGTCTGAGGACAGATTGCTAAGGAAGTGAATGGTTGGCTTGGACTACCTCGAAGACAAGTGTTTGCTTCTGCTTGAGCTATTGTTGGCGTTTCCCTGAAGGAGACTTAGAACAGAATGTCCATTCCAGGGAGTATTCAATTTCAGATAGCTGCCTTCCTGAGCTCGTTTTCCACCCGGGGGACTGGCTACAATGATTGGAAATCTTTTATCTATTTTAATCTGGAATTTGCTCATTTGCAAAAGGAAAGTTAGTTGCTGGGTAACTATGTGCACAAGGATAAAGCCCCATTACACATATGCCCGAACTCAAGGAAAGAAATGTCTACTGAATGACTCAAACATAGCGATTTGAAGGGCCTCTTCAAACAAAAATAGCATCTACTGAGTCAATCGAACTGCCTTATTCATATTTATTAGGTGGAGCTTTTGGCACTAAAAATAATGTTCATCAGTATTTTATTGACAAGTGAATATGAACTGTATTTTGTGTATTCTGTTAACATACTCTTCATGCATTACAGAAATCTGCATATCTTATGCACCCAGGCATTTATGAGAAAAACTAGCTTGAGCAATCATATTGATTTAGTGAAGCAGTGGGCCCTCTGACCCGATTTTGAAATGAAATTGAGTTTCTGCAAACTAACATAGTATCTTTTTCTTTACTATTTTATCTTCAAGTACAGTATTTGTATTAAAAAGGTTTTTATAGGACATCATGACTGTCTGTTTTGACTTGGAAAGTTTTAACCAAGGAAAAGACGTGATCTAGACTTATTGTTTTACCCATAACTATTTATAATGATAGGTCCATGATTAATGTTTTCTTAATGAAGGCATACATTATTGTATTAAGTCTTCAACTAAAATAGACCATAGAGCCATTTTTTTTATCTTCATGTGCCAAAAGTAAAGACCTATCCAACCAGAAAACAATCCAGACTATGAATAATATGTTGGACTTATATTAAGCATATGGGCATTCTTCTGCCTGGGGATCACATTGCAAAATGTACTGTGCAATTTTGAAAATTGAAACTATAGATTACATATGATAAATAGAGTATTGAGTTCTACTCCATGACACCTGGAAATTGTGTTCTACTATTGAACAAATAATTTGCCTATCTCCATTATTTTTATAGTGAATGATAATGATGATAATATTGGGTCGTCAAGAAAGTCATGAAGTATTTTTCTATGTTTTTCAATGCAAAAATGCATTGTGACTTTCCCGATGACCCAATATTTCTTACATATAATTTAATTCTTATAAAAACTGTGGTGAAGATAATATATTATCATTCCCACTTAATGGATGAGGTCATTGAGTCTATATTATTTGTATTATAATTTGATTCATTATATTGTCTCTAATACTAGATTACCTCTTTCTGGACATTGCAAAACATGTTTTATATGTGCATATAGTCTCACAGATCTTAGAATATTGTTGCATGCTTGTAAGAAGCTCAATACATGAGTACTGAATTAATTCCTATCTAAAAGTGAAGGAAAGACTGTTCAGTTACCTATAAATGTCTTTTGACTTCAACCATTTGATAACGACATCTAATATTTTAGAAATAATATAGTGTAGAGAGTATCTGAGATAATTTCAAAAAATGGAATTATGCACATATATACCCAGAGTTCTGAAAAAGACAGGCTACATAGGCTCTTAATTCAGCCTGAAGCTCAGGTAGACAATGCATTTGAGTTTTGCATGTGTGTTTTAACTGTTCACATTAATATGTATATCCAGATACAAATTGCCTGTTGGAATCTTGAGTGCTTACAATAAACAAAAACATACCCATTATAATAAAAGTATAAAAAAGACACTAATTCACTAATATGCTAAGTATGTTTCCAGTTGCAGGAAACAATTAAAATTGTATACATACACTCAGTGCAGTGTCTCTTTTATCAAATGACATAATCAATGTCTATAAATATTCAAGTACTTATATATCTGATATATTAGCTTAAATTAGCTTCAGAGTTTTCCCAAAGGTACATTTCAATGGGTATAAAAGGTATTTAAAAGTTTGTATATAGAAGAAGAAAGAACAGGAAGGACTTCCAATTCTGTAGTACTAATTCATTTGGACCCATTTTGGAGAGGTGTTTTTTTGTTTTTTTTTGTTGGTTTGTTTGTTTTTTAAGATAAAACCCAGCTTTCATGGTGTGCGTCTGTGTGTTTCAGTGTGTGAATGTGTGTTTGTGTGTTATAAAGAAAAAAAAACAACACAGGGGTCCAATATGTGAGTTGTAAGATAAGTGTCTTATCTACCTATTTTAGGTGGAGATGTGAATTACTTTCTGTTAGTAGATATGATTTTAACATTTCCTTGAATTTATTCCCTCTAAAAGGAAGAAGAATCTGTTGCGTAGAGATAATTTTAAAGTAAGTGCAGGCCATGACAATATAAACCGAATTTAAATGTAAGGTTTTCTAAGCATTAAGACATTTTCTCTTTAGCCTAAATTTGAAAAATGATGAAATTTTCAGTTTCAGTAAGTTTAATAGGTATAAAAAATGCTCATTTAACTGTAAAACCTGTATATCTAATTTCCAGAGCCAAGAAATTCAGTAATTTAAAATTAGATTGCCGCCTATTAGTAGGCATTAGTCAAAAATATTATAGTATCTGCTACTTCCTCTGTTCTTAGTTGTGTATTTCTGGATATTAGTAGTCAATTGATGAATACAAATATACATTCAGCTCAAGAGCAGGACATGCATTTCATTGGCTGCATGATTTTTGACATCTTATTCATTGGGCGAGTGTCATTTCACATTAACTGGAATGAATATAAATGCTTTCACATTCTTAGTTAATACATTTTCTCTTAAAATAAATTCAAACACATCTGTTATGCTTTGAGGAGCAAGAATATTCCTTTAAGCAAGAGGAAAAGGACCAAAAAAGATGAAATGCAATCTTTCGTGTTAGTTCCAACATGGGTATTTTGTAGAAGAAGAAGAAGAAAGACAGCTTCCATTACATGTAGGCAAAGTGCGTAGTTTGGCATTCCTTCTTCTTAATTCCGAGTATTGTGCCTATTTTTCTTCTATTGCACTTAATTCTTGCTTTGAAGTCCACTTGTTTACAGGACTGTCTCTCCCAATAAGCTGTGAGTTTGTTTACACAATGACCACTGTTATTTATAATACACATTGTGTGTGTTAAGTGAAGTCCCTAGTGATTAATGCTTGATACCATATTCCCCCATGTATAAGATGCACCCTTTTTTGAAAAATTTGGGATCTAAAAACTGGGTGCATCTAATACAGTGGTTGTAGGTTTTTTTACTTGCATTTCCCACTTTTTTTGCGCTTGTTTTTGTGCTCATACAACCACTGTATAAGACGCACCCAGTTTTTAGATCCCAAATTTTTCAAAAAAGGGTGCGTCTTATACATGGGGGAATACGGAAAATGGTGACTGAATGGATGGACCCTATAATGGCTGACCTCTGATGCCATCCTTGTTTGGTTTTGGTTTTGTATGAGTGGTGGAAAGAGAAGTGGCTAGTTCTGAGCTGTAGTATATTCAAATAGGTTTCTAGCATTAACTCTATACATTGTAGTGGGTTATACAATGAGAGAGATAAAATAAAACATGCATGGTCAAGGGGTATTTGTGCATCTTATAATTTTTAAAGGAGAAGGTTCAGACCTCCTTTCTAGGTGACTGATAATATCTGTGAAAAATCTTGGGTGTTATAACATACCATGACAATATCAAGATTTCCCCTGAAGAAAAAACTCACTGCCTTCTTGGTTCATTCAGATATGTGATGCTGTATGCGGTTGTTGGTCAAACTGTTGCATAAAAGAGAGACACCATATGATCCGAAATTTTTTTCCAAAACGTTTAGGGGAATCTTCATTCACTCATTCCAAACATACCAGGCATCACAGTAAATGTTACAGATTAAAAGGTGAAAAAAATCATAGTCCATGTCCTCCAATAAAGGGAAAATTACACAAATAACAAGTACAGTAAAATATGGAGATTGGTATGATGAAGGTTTATGTAAGTTACAGTGGTAGCATGGCAGCATGTAGGAAGGAAAACTGCAAGGATCTCCAAGAAGACTTTCAAAAACGGAGAATGAATTGCACTGAGGCTTACTAGAGGAAGAGAATTTGCCAGATTGAAGAGCAGGAAAGGACATTTAAGACAGAGTGAACAGGCCGGCCAAGTGACGCATTGGTTAAGAGTTGGCTTGGGAGCGCCAGCTCTGAGCAGCAGGACCCTGGTTCGGATCCCACATGGGCCAGTGACGCTGCACTCTCTACAGCTAAGATGGTGAACAACAGCTCGACCTGGAGCTGGGCTGCCGTGAGTCACTGGTGATAGCGTAGGCTGCAGTGGAGCTGCAGTGGGCTGCCGTGTGCCGCTGTGAATGGCCGTCCAATGGCTGGAGAGCAACTGCTTCACTTGGGAAGACCACAATGATCACAGTACCAACATGGACCAGCGAAATCATGTCCTCCACAACTAGACTGAAGAACAAAAGGGCAGCAGTTTGTCTGTTCCCCTTCCCCAATTCCCCAACGCTGTTCCCTCCCCCAACAACATGCACAAGGGAACAGCATGCACAAGGATATGAAGCGTGTAAGTGTAGTATATTTAGGAAATTAAATATTTGGGTATTAATCAGATCAACACAATGATATGGTATGGCCGAAATACAACTTAGAATCAGTTCGTGAAGAGCACACCAAGAAATGATCAGCCATGCTAAGTTTAGAAGCCAGTGAGTAACTTTGATCATGGAATTAGTACACTCTAATATTTGTTTCTATTCTTAATATTTGGAGGACCATAACATTGGTTCTCAAACTTGATCCTTCATCGGAATAATTTGATGATTATCAGAATATAGATTGCTAGGCTCCGCACTCAGTAGATTTGAGGTGGGGGCCCAGTGATTTGCACTCTTATGAGTTTCCAAGGTGATGCTGATACCTGTGGTCCAGGGACCACACCGCCTAGAGCACTGTTCCTATGCTGTACATTGGAATCACCTGGGAAACTTTTACAATTGTGCATATCTAAGGCTCCGATTCTAAACCAATTAAAGCAGAACTTAATTGGTGCAGATTGTGTTGAGAGCCACTGCTCTAAAGGCAGGTGTAAGAAGATTGTGGCTATATCCCAAATAAGAACCTTACTAGGGCATTAGGAATGGAAAAGATAGAAAGCAGTGAAGAGATATGCAATATTTAGTGAGTAAAACTGAGTAATGGAACTTGACTAGGTAATGAGGAAAGAGGGAAGGGTTGCAGAGAGAAAAAAAGGTCAATGCTGACTCCCTAGTTTCTGATTTGGGCAGATGTAGGTGTATACTGCATATAGGTATATACCCTTTTAGAAATTGTGCAGAAATATGCATAGATAAAACAATAATTTTTCAATGTCCAGTCACTTATTCTAATTTAAGGACCTTTAAAGACAATTTCAACCTAATATTTAACCATTCCTTCATGCAGATTGTATAGTTATGAATTGAGCTCACGGAAGCATAACACTCATACGCACTTTATCATCATAAAATATGCAGCATGGTCTGGGTAGGGGTCAACATGCATAAATCCTGTTCGAAGACAGGGTTCAGAATGTGAGACAGGCTTCATAATAATAATATTTTATGTCTATGAAACAGTTCATGTCCTGGACTAGAAGGATGGTGCCACCATTGTTTATCCTGGCTAAACACAGAACAGGAAATAGTGTCTTCCAACAGGGAGAGCAATTAGAATAATCATTAATTAGGGTATTTGCAATTCCTTTGTGCAGGACTATTCTTTGTTAAATGAAATAAAGCTCTCTGCTTTGATTATAGTTATCATCTTGTGAACATATTGAATCAGTTTAGATTCTAAAGGAAATTAGAAGTTGGGTAAAATTCACATTCACTTAGAAACCCCTTGAACTGAGAGATATGTATTACTACAAATGAATATAGAACTTTACTCATTCAGGTTATTACAGGTGACAAGTTTAAAATTAACCTTAAGTGACAAATTGAAAAATATTTTCCCTTGCTACAGATGTCAATTACATGGCGCTTTCAAGGTCATGTGTTATCTGGACCCAACTTATCTGCCACTTCGCTCACCACTTCCTATACCTACCCCTTTAGCCAGAGGGTCCTAAGTGGGAGCCCCCAAACTACCATGCTCTCATGATGTCAGTTGTACGTCTTCCTGAAATGGACCCCCTTTACCCCTCTTCTCCTTACTGAAAACTTTATTAAGTAAAGCTGGCTTTCTATTTCATCTCCATGAGAAAGCCTTTCCTAACCCCTCCTCCCCAGTCCCCTTTACCCCACCAGACAAAGGGAGGTACCATTTCAGTGTTACCATTTCGTAACTCCTTCAAAGTGTAATTCTTTTGCTATATTTTGTGAATATATTTACTTTAATATTAGAATCCAAATTCCTTGAGGGTAGAGAGGTGTTTCATTTATCATGATTTTGGAGGTAGTGTTATTTTATTGTTGTGCATTCCTCCTCCCCCATACCTAAAAATAAGTACAGGGCTTAGAACATAAAAGGTATTCAGTTAATGCTTTTTGAATAAATAAATGAATACCTAAAAATATGTGAGGAACATTGTTCTTTCTAGCACTGTGGTTACAGTTAATCATCTTTTTTTGTTTGTTTTTGTACCAAAAAGTAATATATTTATTTCCAGTGGAAAGAAAAGGAATGATCTCAATTTAGACACAAAATGTTACAAACGGATAAGGAGTATATTTGTCTCCTAGGGCTGCCATAACAAAATACCACAGCAGATTGGGTGGTTTAAACAAAAGAAATTTATTTTCTCACAGTTCTGGAGATCTGAGATCTGGGTGTTGGCAAGGTTGATTTTTTTCTGAGTCCTCTGTCCTTGGCTTGTAAATGGCTGTCTTCTCCCTCTGCCCTCACGTGGGCTTTCTTCTGTGTCTGTGTCCTAATCTCCTCTTCTTTTACGGACACTACTAGTCAGATTAGGGCCCCCCTTAATGACCTCATTTAACCGTGATCACCTCTTTAAAGACCTATCTCCAAATACATTCCTATCTCAGTCACATTCTGAGGCACTAGGGGTTAGGACTTCAACATATAATTTTGGGGGATGCAATTCAGCTCATAACAAGGAACCATGTAAAAAAACAGTTTGGGGAGCAAAAGAGATTGCATCTGAGTGGAATATGGGAAAGAGGAAAAGGACTCAGGTCTTTGCTGTTCTCTACTCATCCTTCCTCTGAACCAATTGAATCTTGGGAAATGGTCTTGCAATCCCCACCACTACTCAGATTCAGTTGCTTGAGAATTTTTCCTCCCCGCCCCCAATTAACAAGGCCAGCTATTAGTGTGGTTGTAGTGCAAATGGAGCCATTGTGCAAGGTGCCATCAACAGTGTGTAACCACAAAGCCACAGAGGACAAAAATAGCTGTAGGAACATAAGGAGAAATGGGTCAGAAAAGAAAAGGGGGCTAGAGGGGTGGAAAAACAGGAGCGATCAAGAAGATTGAAGATTTTAAAATTAGATGGGCCTAAAGGAAATCTGATGTTGGATCTCCAGTTTTGCTATTTCACTAGCTCACCACCCTCTGGAAAATAACAAGAGCACAGACCATCACAGCTGGAACAGACCTCGAGAATATTTTTCAACCTCTCATTTACAGATGTCTAAAGTGAGATTCCATATACAGCTAGTTATATATGAAGCTAAGACTAAACAAGACCCAGGTGGTTCATAGCCGGTGATTTTCACATCATACCACACTGCTATACAGTTGATGGTTAGAAAGAGTCTGTGGTATAAGAGGGTCAAGTTGCTGTCTTATGCTGCTTCCATAATCCCTACAACTTCATAAAGAGTGATAAATTCATTTGATTGCAGGCTAACTATCCAATAATTATATATGCATATATGTAACAATTCATGTATATGCATATCATCTATCTGTCTACCACTTTGCTATATATGCAGAAAAAAAAAACAACAAGAACAAACAGAATTAGAAAAGACCCGGGAATTCGTGAATTCAAACCATCACTCCCAGAATTGAAACAGATACATTTCAAAAACCCCATGACCAAGCCAGTGTGTGTTCACCCAGCCTCATCTTTTGTTCTATCCATACAGCACGCATTCCAACTATGTGAAACTATTTTATTTTTCTAGAAGATGCCATCTTCCTCATCTTTGCCTTTGTACATGCACCTTTGTTTCTCCCTTCCCCCTTTTGTTTGCATAGTAAATCACTAAGTTTCTTTGAACTAAAGTTCCTGTAATTAAATTTGTTTTCAACAAAACTTCCTCAATTTTCTCTGATTTACAAAGAGTTGAATGTAGTCCTATTGGTAGCTTACATATGTTATATCTCTAAAACAGAACTTATCATATTGCAGAAATTACTTATCCAGTACCATTTATTTCCATTTTATTACACTTCTACTCACATAATGCAGAATGTAAACCCCGGGAGACTAAAAAATAAGGGTGCAATATTGGGGAATAAATGTTTATGGAATGGTTATTGTGATTAATACAGAGCTTTACACTTACTTAAGTAAATATTTATATTTTTGAGTCATGTCTATATTCAGCAATAATATTGATGGATACTCTATGTGTTATAAGCAACGTAAAACAGAAATATTTTAATGGGTGCATAGGGATTGAATATTCAATGATGTTAAATAAGTGGTGAATCACAGATTATTGTTTTCAAAATTAAAAAATATATTCCATTTTAATAAGTTTTTCCTACATAAGTGATACTTTTAAGTTGACTTTAAACTATATGAGTATACAGTTTTCATATAGCTTTGATATGCATGTTTAAGATATATGGAAATGAAAAGTAAATGTGAATAGGAAGTGATAAGATTTTTTAAATTTAGCTATCACATCTTATTTTTCTTAAGGTTTTGGAATATTTTGTTAGCATTATGATTGGGAAACGTTAGCTCTGGAAGATAAATCTTTGGAATTGTTGACTTGGAGACAAGTCAGATAGCCAAAATAAAATTTCACCCATAATTAGCAGTTGGACATATCTACAGTGAGATTATACTCTGGGTTAGTCCAGTATTCCTTTTTTTACATTCCAAACTTTCTCCAAAGAGTATTTTATTATGAAAGTTTTAATTATATTTTAAATTTATTTTCAGTTGAAGATGAGAAGAAAATAGGCTTCAGTGTAGACAAATATTTTAGAATATTTCACTAAGAAGTTCCTGGACTCATGTTATCCTGTTCCCACTCCCGTGAAAAACCTGGTTTAACCTTTCGTGTTACAAGCATTGATTACAATTTCTTTATTTATGACACTTGTGTGACATCTCAGTGACATGTTAAAAGATAACTTTTAACCCAGTTCCCCAAATTCATTTAACCATGGATAAATTGTGGGAGATGAAGAAAAGGGAATGGTGATAGCAGAAACCATGATAGTAATCCTCAAAGACTGCTCTGTGACGCACTATTCAATAGGCCCCCCTTGTTTCTCCCCCACCCCTCAAAAAAGATTTCTCTAGTCCTGTAAGTTAGAGAAATGCCACTTAATGTAACCTCTTCTTAGAGTTTCAGAGTGCATGTGCAAGATGCTTTGGAGTCCTGCAGTAAAAATAACTTCGAACCCAGTTCCCCAAATTCATTTAACCATGGAACTCCTTTCACATGCAACGAATGAAAGCCAGTGAGTGCATCTAATGTCTTATGAAATGTATTTTGGGATTCTTGAAAGTAGCTAATCAGCCTGGATAATTGGGAAGATGATGATAGCATTAGCAGAAGTAGAGAAACCAGGAATAGGATCAAAATTAGAGAGCAGTGGGAAGAGGGTTGTTTGTTTTGAGACATTAACTTGGAATTGCTGATGGGATATCCAGGTGAGTGTATGATACAGGCTTTTGGAATAGAGGACTGAAGCTAAGAAAAGAGTTAGAACTAGACAGAAATCTTTGGGAATCATCCTGATGGTGCTGATGGTTGAAATTATAGAAGGGAGCAAGATGGCACAGGGAGAGGATTTACTCACAGTGAAAGGATCAAAGAATGCTGGGAGAGTGCAAATGTGTGCGCCTCATTTAATTCTCATCACCAGGTCATAAGGAAAGAATCATCCCCATTTTAGAGATGAGAAAGCTAAAGCACACAGAATCTAAGTAACGTTCTCAAGGTCACATAACTACTAAATGGCTGACGTGAGGCTTTGAACTCTGCTCTACAATTTGCTCCTGAGTTTGAGTGTTTGCGTATATACGAAACTAACACGTTTTATATATTTAAGAAATGTTTCTGTAGAAGCACAAAAAACATACCATTTTATAGGATTGCCTCTTTATTTATGCCTTTCTTTGAAGAACAATACATTCTCAGTCATTGACCCAAGATGAAGATACGGTAGATTATTTTTGGCAAACAACGCCCTCACTCATGAGACATTTAATTATGAACCAGGCTGATCTCTGCACAACACTGATTCTCTGAGAATAAATCCTTGCAATTGCATCTGCTGTAGTGAATTTGGGTGGCAACTATGGGAGTAAAAATTAAAATAGGAAATAAAATATCAGTTTTCCATCCATTATTATTTTATTATTCTTCACTGTAGGCATATGAAATTATATTTTTAGAGACACATTAAAATGCATTTTCTAGATCATTATTTCACACAATTTAAGCAATTATTTCAAATGACTTTGTGCAGAGCTAAAACAGTTCTGTAAAATTAAGGTTGGGCTTTGCTTTTGTTTGACCTAGATTCCTTATTAATTTTATAAGACTGACACTCCATTTTTCAAAATCGGGTCTCATATATAAACACTCATATCAGTTCACAAGAAAACATCATTTTAAAAAAGAGAAAAGTGTGTTTTTTATTACTGTTTTGATAGTAATCTCTACGAGTATAGTATAAATGTATGCATGTTCTTCGCTTTACAAATTACAAAGAGCTATCAGGAGAAAGCACAATCTAATATAGAATAATTTATTTCATTAAAACACAGCCTTCCCCCTGGAAATGACACAAACCCATTGAGAGTATGTTAGCACATAGTGAACTAACAGACATGCACACTCTGAGACATATTAGTCTTCTGTATCAGTATTCAACAAAGGTAAACTAATGTGCACCACTGAACATCAGACTTCCAAGCTCCCTTTCCTGGCTTCCTTTAAATGATCAAAATACAGTTGTCTGTTTCTTCCTCTCTTCCACATTGATTATTTGACCTGCCGTTTCTTCCTATCATAACTATTCATCTTCCTCTTATTTGTCAGCACAGTAATAGCAGTGACCACGACGTATAGGCTTAACGCAGTGAAGGCCATACTATGATGAACAAATTCAATCCACTGTTTTCTTTTCTGGAAGCAGCTGCAGAGTGTTGTGATTTTTTTTTCCTTCTCTGGTGTAGGTACTGAGAAGGAAAACTCATGGTTTCAAGGTCTGGAGCTAAGTGAGACATCAAAGTTAAAACAGGAGAGGGGCTGTGAAATGCAGGGAAATGGAGACCGGTGAGCAAGACGATGAAAGCCAGAGGTGGTTTGGGGACCGCAGGAAACAGAACAGAGTCTAGGTGACTAGGCAGGCCAGCGGGAGGCTGGCGGGGCCCTGCCTGGTACAGCTCAAAAATCTCAGTGTTCTCAGCACATGCTCTGGTGGTGCTGCTGGGCTTTGGCCGAGCGCCTCCCCTAAACCTAAAAATAGCCGAGCCTGGCTCTTTTGTAGTGGGAGCCAGAGACCCAGCTGTGTGGGGACTGGCCATCTATCTCCTTGGCCTTGACGAAGGGCTGAGAGGATCGGTGGGCCTGAGTGTGCACCTGTTGAGACAGCAAATGCTGAGTTTAGTTGTCAACGCTGCTGAAGGCGATTTCAGACTTTCATTCCTATAGATCACCTGCACCCTAGGACATTTTTCTCCTTCTTTCCTAAATCCCCCTCCTTGCCCATAAAATATATATTTCTCAAGCCCATTTTAGAGCGATAGTCACCAAAGGGCTTTTCTTTTCAATTAGCAAAGCAATAAATCCCCTGTTCAAGTGGTTAACTGGAATTGCCTTTCCTTAGTTAATTTAGTAGAATGTAAGAGCTTTAAATATACTTTGGGAAGCATTCAGGACATATTATTCTCATTCCTACAAATATAAAGATAGACTCTTGCCCCTTACATCATTATATAAAAATATCACCCACCTCTACCTTCTTTATATTCTATGATACTCAGTTTGAAACTAGGATTTGGATTACATACATTTTTTTTTGCAGGAAAAAAACCTCATTTCTAATTTCTTTCATATATACTACAAATTACAACAGTGGGTTTTTGTTAAAGGTTCAGATTCTAGCCCTCCTTTAAATTCTTATTGTTAGCTTCATAAAAGTATTTTAATCCCAAACATTTAGTTTTCCATAGGCATAGCTTCCTTGAGACATTTCTTTCTCATACAAACTGATTGTATGAATTAAAATGCAACTATGAGTTAAGTGTTACATGTTGTAAATGTATTAAGGTAATAACTGATATCTTTAGGCAAATTAGGAAAATATTCATTCTATAGTATCCCTTGCAGACTTCTTTTTCTCTTCTCTTCTTCTGCTTGCTATTATTGACGTGTGAGTAAATCACTGCTTCATAAATTTGGCAGTTTGACTAAGAATCAGAAATCAGAGAAGTAGTTGTAAATATTTTATTGTATGAAAGGCAGTATCTCTTAACAAATGAGCATAAGTATAGCCTTCTCTTTCTATGAATCTATCAAACATACGACTTCTGTTTTGGATTGCGTTTAGGGTTTCATTTTGTGATTTTTTTAAATTTTCTTTCACAGCAATACATTTGGGGTATGGTTTGCTGACAGTATTTTCCACAGTAACCAATGGCTTAGCTCTAAATAGAGGGTAATTATTACATCTGGGCAATACGCACTAGAAACAATTGGCAGTTCTGGTTCATATATAGGTGGAGAAATACTCTGCCAGATGGGCATTTATTTACTTGTTTATTTATTTTTCTGACCAGAAATAACAGGCAATGTGTGAGGAAGTGGAGAAAATATTGAGTTGGCAGTCATAAGCAGGATCTCACAAAGGTTGAATGGAGCTAATGTGCTGAGAGTTTTTTTAACGACTTCCACATAGTATTTTTTGAAACATCTGTGGATTAATGTTCATGCCAAAAGGAACTATATTTTTTCAAGCACTTTGGTCATTTTTAATAGCTCTGCAGAGAATAATAACATTTAGCGAATTTTGAGCATTTTCTTTGTACCAAGTACTGTGCTGAGAGCTTTAAATACATTGTGTGAGTACATTGTTAGGACAAGCCTGTGAGGGAGCTATTATTATTCCCATTTTACAGATGAGGAGTTCTGAGAGAGGGCTTGGATTCAAAACCCCGATTTACTTTTTTATCACCCTTGCTATTACATTCCACAGCATGCTACCTCGCTGGGCTCGGTGTTAAACTGAGTCTGTGGTTTACCAGCTGGCCCTCTAGTTACCTGTTTTAATTGCATTGTTCCTAAAATGCATTGACTATAAAGTGGTCATTGACTGATATAGAGACCAGTAATATTGTTTATAGCTTGTGTATTTCTCAGGCCTGGGGTTATAAAGATACCAAGTTAAATCTAAATTGCTTCCAGATTTAAATGCCTCCAAATTATTCATCTGTCAAAATCAATTCATTGGACCCAGTGAGTTTAGAGCTAGAAAAAAAATATTGGTCATGTAATCCAACTTCCTCACTTTTCAAAACAGAAACTGAGGTGCTAAAAGTTTAAATAATTGGATCAATTTCATTTTGAATCAATTACATCATTAGAATCTAGGTCTCTCTATCTTTTTAGTCTTGAGAAATATGCATACACACATATATAAGTGGTCAGAACTATTTCAGTTATAAGTGACAAAAAACTAGCAAACTAAGAAACAAAGGAGCTTTACTAGCTCATGTAACTAAAAAGTTGAGAGACCATACTTACTTCAAGCACAGTTTTTAATAGATTCAGGAGCTGAAGTGATGCCACGTGGCCCAGTACCTCTCTCACGGTCTCTCAGCTGTGCTTACCAGTCTCCTCTTAGGCAGTCTCTGTCAATATGGTATCCACATTAGTCTCAGGCTTATCTTATTGTACTTCAATTTCAACAGAAAATAAAAACACCCTTCTCCCCAACAGAAGACCTAGGATTAACTTTGATAAAAATCACCTACACGCTCCTGAATCAATTAACACTTTGGGAATATGTGTTCTGATTGGACAGGTTCCATCACGTGCCCATTTCTGGAGCAGGAGTAAGGTAAGCCCTACCCAACACCACCAGAGAGGAATAGGGGGTTAGGCAAAGATAAACAGGGTAATAAAGAAGGTGAAATGGATAGCAGGCATAATAAAAGTAGAATACACCGCATGAGTAATACTGTATGTGTGGGTGAGTGTGTACTCAGCAACCCTCAAATATACAAAACAAATATTGTGTTTCCAATAATTGCAAATAAATGCCCTTCTGTTGATGATAAAGATTTCTGTAGTTCAGGAATATAAGTATTTAATTCATAAACATTTGGAGGTAGAATAAAATGTTTGAGGAGTTATTCAAATATTAAATTTATATAAACAGAACCATGTTTGTTTTCCCTTAAAAAGTGTGTGGTAAATATGATTTCTCCAGGAGATTTGTTTGTTTGATTGATTATTTATTATTTAGACGTCTAAACAGGTGATGCGCCTCCCCTTAGGATAATTAACAATGGAGCAGAGTAATGTACTTTTCTTAGGTGATAATAGATTTCTCACATGATAGTAGTTTCAGTATGCTGATTTGCTCAATTATTTGGCTACTGAATCATTTGTTTTAGAACCTTTGCATTATCTACTACCTTTTATTTGGTTTCTAAATTAGGCACATAAATGTAGGGATTGTATAGCAACATTTCTACAAGCAACCTCCTTTTTCTCTTAAGTTTGTCATCTGAAGACCCGAGTGAAATTTCATATTTCAGCACTTAACACTGATTACTCTGATAGTTACATTAAATCCCCCATTTAGCAACTTATGCAAGTTACTGTTCTAAAATTTCCATCCTTTAAAAGTACATGTTTATCATCTGTCTTCAAATCTTTATGGTCTCATACTAATTATTTCAGATCACTTGAGGCTGTATTGCAATTTTCCATAACTATTTCTGAAGTAAGCTTTTCTTACTTACAATTTTAATGAGATATAGCCTACATCTTATAGTATAAAGTCTCTTTTAAGGATAAAATTATCATATCCATATCTCTGTATTTCAAGGCTATATGCATCAGCAATTTGGCAATAAAAACTATTTGGCTGCCTGAGGGTCCAGTGACTGACCTTGAGTTGAAACCTCAGCTGCCAGCATCATGTGACCCTCACATTCTGTTTTTATCCCACTGGTAATGAATACCTTACATTCAGAGAGACTTAGAAAAGAGATTTGGTACTTTTCAAAGAAGTGCAGGAGTAAAAGTTGATGATGCTTTTCACTTCAAAGCAAGCAATTGGATCTTTATTATGGCAAAGCGGTTCAATTTAATTTGCACTTGTGTGATTAAAAATGAGCTACACCTTTGCATTAATTTATGAGATTTTTGTCTAGTTTGATTTTAATATATTTATAAACATTTAAAAAGTAATAGCATGATATTTTGACAATATGCTTTACTCATTGTCTGGGAAAATTTGAGGTGCAGCAAAAAATTGATAATGGTAAATTTTAGATTTTTGAGTATGGAAAAAATGGCTGCATCAGTTACGATCAAGGCTACGTGTAACAGAAAACCTGAAATAGTTATTGCTCTGCCACATTAAAGAGGTCCAGTTGTAAGCAATACATTACTAGCAGAGCAGGGCCGTGATCCTCAGGGACCCAGGAAACTTCCATCTTGCTATGGTGACTTCCTTCCTCGATGTTACCTCATGGTCTAAGATAGTTACTGGACCTCCAGCCTCTTTGCAGGTGGCAGAAGGAAGGGATCCAGCGGAGTGAAAATAGTGTACGAGGTCTGACAGTTAATTTGAGAACTTGTTGCAACGATGCTGCTAACCTTTTTTGATATAGGAGAGATTATTCATTATGAATTTGTACCAACTGGACACACAGTTAACCAAGTTGACTACTTGGAAGTGCTGAAAAGGCTGCATGAAAAAGTTAGATGAAAATGACCTGAACTGTTCACCAACAATTCATGGCTCTTGCATCGCAACAACGTACCAGCTCACACGGCACTGTCTGTGAGGGGGTTTTTAGCCACTCAACAAATAACTGTATTGGAACACCCTCCCTACTCACCTGATCTGGCCCCCAGTGACTTCTTTCTTTAAACAAAGATAAAGGAAATATTGAAAGGAAGACATTTTGTTGACATTCAGGACATCAAGGATAATATGACGACAGCTCTGATGGCCATTCCAGGAAAAGAGTTCCAGAATTGCTTTGAAGGGTGGACTAGGCGCTGGCTTTGGTGCATAGCTTCCCAAGGGGAGTACTTGGAAGGCGACCATAGTGATCTTCAGCAATGAGGCTTGCAGCACTTTTTGAGTTTACAAACTTAATTGGCAGAATTGATGTGTCCGAGATGAGTGAGCTCCCTTTGAACAGCTTCCCCCTAAATCCCACAGGGTAATTTCTTACTTTCACTCACAGTAGACTATGTCAAAATAGCCTCATTCCTTATTTTCATAGCAATTAGTATTGGAAGCTGTGTTGAAATCTCTAGTAACAATACTTTGATCATTATGATTTCCATTCTCCAGGGGCATAAACCCATGCCACTAAGTTGTTTCCAAATATGCATGAATTTTAGCTCACATTTTCTAAAATTCCAGTTTGGAACCCTAGGAGATATTGACACATCTGTTCACATTTTGCCCAGCAATATGTATGAGTGCTTTACCTAAAAAAATCATAAATTCAGATACATTTTGAATACCATAAGACTAAATAAAACATAAAATATTTCCTTCTCTATACTGCCTTCGAGACAAATTTGTTCCCTTTGCTGACACTAGTGGGTGCTAGTGATGTTCTATCAAAATACCCTTTACCAGGTCACCACGCCGATTTTCCTGCTGCTGGGAGTGATGGCCGCACACAGGAGTCTCCCTCTCTGGAGAATGTCCTTGCCCTGAAGGAAGGCAGGAACCTGAAGCCAGTGACTGACTGATGAGAGGGTACAAAAGTCCAGCCCCTTTGCCACAAGGCAGGTCCAACTCTGTGGTGCAATATGTGCTCCCGAGCTCCCTCTGGGATCATGTCGAAATTGATGTCTAACTGAGATCTCATTTTGTATCGTTTTCCTCTCCCCCTATTTTGATCCATTCACACCCCCTCTCCTTTGTTGTTGCAAGTACCACTGTCTCAAGCTCTGCTTACAGAAAACTCTGACCTGAGACAGAGCCTTAAGAAACCAAATTTGCCCAAACATACTCGTCATTCAATGTATGATAAACTTAGAACTTTCTTTTCATTTATCTTTCAAAGGAGAGGTGAGAGACATATATTTGTATAATTACCGCTGTTCAGGGGGATTATGAAAATTTATTTTTATGCCTCCAGCCTAACTTTTCTACCTTTGGGAATCGAATGATTCCTTCTCATTTTAAATATCTGTGATTCCATACTCTGTTTTGCATATAGCAGGTAGCTTCTGGAAAGCAATAACCTCACTCATAGCTTTTGCCATAACAACTTGCACAGGGTATACTCAAAATATAGACATTCCATTAAATCGATCCATTAAAACTTATATTACCTCTTTGATAACCTCTCCATAGTTCTGCAAATATCTCTATGCAAAGTTGGGAAATTATATGGAGTGGTAGAAAAGGGAAATAAAAATTTCATGAGCCTTTAAATATATGATACATGTGTAAGTGTATATATTTGCAAAGGATGTGACATTGGAAATTCAGTCTGAGGTCCTAGGTTATTGATTTTATTTTGGAGAAGCAGGTGATCTAAAGGCAAAAGTTTGCTGGATATGGATAATAGGGAGTGATGGAAAAACGGCCTTTGCTAGAGAATATATCAACAAATTGTAATCTTACCAGTATTATCAATGGCACAACAAATAAAAGTAAATGACTTTTTTTTGTATTATGGCCCCTCCTCCTTATTCACTGTCCCTCTACTTACAAATGCTATGTTTCATCAACACCTAGTAATCTCTCTCTCTCTCTCTCTCTCTCTCTCTCTCTCTCTCTCTCTCACACACACACACACACACACACACACACACAATTCTGTGCTCATCTTTCAATGCCTGAATGGCTGTGTGCCTGCTCTCAGGTGAAGCCATGAATTCCATGTAGAGAATTGCATCTTCTGGATACTTCTAGTGGCAGGCTTCTCCTTGTCTATATCAGCTCTTTACCCTATTTTATCTGTGTTTCTATTTATACAAAATATTTGTTCTTCTGACTCAGAGGAATTTTCAGGACACAGCCCTCTTGATAGCCTGAATGAGTTCAGGTCTAATTCAGAAACAGAAGCCTCCAGATTAGAAACCTTTGAACTAAAAGTGTGCTGAACAGAAATAGGGTGTGACACAGACACATGCAAAACTAGACTATGTCATAGAATCACTCCTGCCCAAGGGTCTGGGCAAGAGGTGAGGTGGGTGTGGAGAAGGGCTTGGCTCGGGCTGAGTGGTTGAAAATCAGGAGGGCTCGAGAAAGAGTTCACCTTTATGGATCGAGACACGCAACCCTGAAGGCTGCACCTTGCTCTCAGGTGATGTTCAGGGAGTAAGACATGAATGGATAATGAGCAAAACATAATGATGATAAGATTGATTGTAAGACTGAATGTGGAGGCAAAATGAGAGTTTGAAGGGTGCCTGCTTTGGAAGCATTACATATGTGAGCAGTGTTAAATAGAGAGTGTGTCAAATTTATAAATGTAACCTAAGAAAATGTTAGACCTCCATCGAAATTTTACAGTTCTTAAAATGATGCAGTCCATACCAACATTTCATGAATAAAGAGACTGAGGCCTTGCCACATAGTAAGTAACATGCCCCGGACCTCAGAACTGTCGATGGCAGAAGAGACCCAAACTTAGCCTATAGGAGTGGTGAAGGGTTCTAGAGTTCAAATTCAAGCTCTCCTATTTATTCATTACAAAATATAGTAGATGCACCTCAGTTTCCACATTTGTAAAATAAGGATAATCACTATACCTTTCACACAAATTTTGAGCATGAAATAAATAGGTTGATTTAAGTAATGTGACTATAACAGAGTCTGACATAACTCAAATATTCACTAAGTGTAAGCTGTTAATTGTTGTTGTACCCATAGTTCTTCCTCAGATGCCTATGTCATCTCTAAGATGACAGCAGCAAAGGGCTGATGCCAGTTCTGCCATTTAACCTTCTTAAGACTGTAGGTACGTTTCCCCAGATCTCTGAGCTTTCGTTTTCTCAACTGTAAAATACTGGGGGGGAAAAGTGGCTCCTCCTCACCCAGTTGCTATGAGGGCTGAATGAGATAGCATATGGAAAAGTTTTAGCATAGAATAAGGTCTGGCACATCATAAACCGTAGATAAAATACTGAATTTTTCTTATATTTGTCTTTCATTTGAACGTTATCTGGTTAACTGCAAAACAGGGCAGAATGAGTATTTGCTCATTAACAATAGAAGATAATGTTTACCTGTTTAATCAATGAAAAAACTGAGACTCAAAGCATTTAGATGTTTTTCTCAGAACTATTAAAAAGCTAATCCATATTTCAGATTCATGTCTATCTGATTCTAACGTCCATGTTACTTCCGCTTCATTGTATTTCTTTCCTGTAACATGAAAATAATATTTCCTAAGTCATAATATTGTTGTTAGCATTGAATGACATAAGTATAAAGTGCATAGCATGTGGCAGGTACTTAATAAATGATTCCTTTTTCTCCTTCCCTAGGAGAGAAATAGTTGTTTCTCCTTGGTTTAGCCCCTATATTATCAGCCAAGTACCTTAAGCACAACAGGAAGAAATTGGCCTAATGGGTTGAATTTCAGGCAGCCATTTTTATTTCTGCACTGAATCATGCTCTCGAACTATTACTCAGCTCTTCAGTCCTCTTCCAACAATGAAGCGTTTTTCATTTGTCTCTACGTAGAGTAATTTCAAAGTCACAAAGGGAAGAATGCTCTTCCGTTACTCCTGAATATGGAGAGCCAAGTTCTCATAACTCCCCACAAGAAGGGGAAGAGCAAAATTTCATTTCAGGCTCTCTTCCCATTATTAGATGGGTTCTTTGATTGTTGTGGTGACTCAACAGAGAATCTCTCTGATATATAAGGTAGGTATACCTCATCTTCTTCACAATTCCTCCCAAAACATAAAACAACAGCCTTCAAAACCTGTGTGGATGCTTGATAGCCTTTGGGGGGAGGGGTACAAACAGTGAGAAAGAAAGCTAAGCTGCCCCTGAGGGAAGTCATCAAATTGTCAATGGTACTTTGTGGCTGCCAATTTGGGACAACTGCATTGCAATAAACATCTCAACTTTTCTTTTGTTTAGTTTCCTTTGGGATATGGTGACAGTGGGAGGCCACATGACTCAGCACTTGAGTGGCAACTTGAGAATACTTCTAGCCCCTCTTCTTCATTTTTTTCAAACCAGATCAATAGGCATGACAGAATTTCATACATACATTTCATGACAGGGATTTCTCAATTTTATGTTATCATTTAAGTGATTTTTCTTAATGCCCATTCCTTTTCCTTTTTAAAATTTGAATCCTACCCCATTGTTTTTTAATTTTTTTTTCCTGATTGGAGGTTTAATCTGATTTCATGACTGGGCTTAAGTCTTAATCCTTTAACCAAGTCCTCTTTGTTCACCCCAGCACAAACTGTTATCTTCTTCTCCTAAACTGCTCATCTTCATTGTTTATCTAATTATCATACTGCATTAAGTTAATATATGCAAATGTAAGCCTTATAAATCTAGACATGCACAGTCCAATTTTTGACAGATGCCACATTCAAGAAAACAATATTCCAAAGGAAATTTTAGTAATCATATACTTACATTTCTTTAAAATTTAAAAGCAGATATGAAAATCTACGGCAACATTTATTTTAATATTCCTCTCAGTTTTCTGGCTCCTCAAGTTCATATGAAACTTTCCTTTTCCAAACCCCAGGAAACTTACCATGCCTTATCATCATCTCTTACTTCAATCGCTTCCCTTTCCCTGACCATTCTGCATAGTCACAAAAGATGCACTGGTGACAGGTTATTCTCAAAACAGCACTCCCTTTCAGAAGAGTGAGGTATCTTCTGTTCTCCTTGTCCCATGATTGTCAGCTGAGAGGACCCTTATCACTCCCTCATTCCCGATTCCACAAGGGTTTGAGAATTTAAGATGTTATTTTTTGTGGTTACTGATCCTGTTACATATGTACAATCATTTTTATATGTGTGGATTATTCCACAACTAGATATTAAGGTCCTTAGAAATAGGGACTAATTATTATTCATCACTATAGCTCCTTCTCTGACCTCTTATTTTCTAACATAATGTCTTGAATTTTTAGCACTTTGTTGATTAAGCACTCAGTGATCACTTTGTGAAAAATAGAACACACTGTATGAATTAACTGAACTTATTGTACTATAAGACATAACAATAAAAACCTAAGTAGACTATGATAAATCATGACTTTTTCTTTACTCTTTGGAATATTTTATTTATATTAATTCTCTTGCTTGGATTGTCAAGTTCTTCTGAGAATTCCAGCATCTGATGTTATCATTTCATCAAGCTTTCATCTCAGCTAGTATTCTATTAAGCCGATATGAATGGACTACTGTTTATTAGATAAGATTATTCACTTTAATGTCTAGAAGAAGCAAAAGTAATGAATACACACATTCTACCACTGAAAAGATAAACTATAATTTTTCATTCTCTTCTGTTCCACATCTGTTGCATCTATGTATATTTTTTGGCACAAGACAACAACATTAAGGTCTCTATTCATCAAGTAATAGACTTAGAGAAACAAAGCACAAATAACTAGGTTTTTGATCAAAATACTTACACATTATAGCCATTTGGCCAATACTTAAATACAGTAATACCTCGGTTTGCAAGCATAATTCCATAATTCGTTCCGGAAACAAACTACTCATATTGCAAGACATCGCTTATTTACCAAGTTAAAATGTATTATTAGGTTGGTGCAAAAGTAATAGCTGCAAAAGTAATCGCAAAAACCTCTATTACTTTTGCACCAACCTAATAGAAACATTTGCTCGTCTTGCAGAACACTCACAAACCAAGTTTCCCACAATCCAAGGTTTTACTGTACATTTGATTTTCAAACTATAAATTAATAGTTTTTAGTTGGTAGGTGATCATGGATCCTTTTAGAAATTAAATGTGAGCACTGAGTGAGTCCATGCTCCTGATAATGAGTGAGTCCATGCTCATGATAATGGTATATACATACACATAAAATTTTTGTTTATATTTTAGGATAGTCAAAGACCTCTGGGCTTCAAGTTTAAACTTTTCTCTAAGAGCACTTAGACACCAAGTTATAGAAAACTATAATTAAATTGACTTATAGACTGAATTGTAAAAATAGTGTGTTGAAATAAAGTTTTGCCTGGGATGGTTTTACTAATAGTGATATGGGGCTTTCCGAATTTGTTGGGTATGATATTTCAGTTAGCGATTTCTAAAGCTCCAAGTGAATTAAATTTTTATACCTTTGAAGAAGAATGATGTTGCTCAGTTGTACCCTATGGCAAGTATCTAAATTATATATGCTCCATCATCTTATCCTTTCTTTTTTTTTTATTCTTTCTTTTTTGGTCTGGAAAGAAACATTATTTGTATGCAAGTGCATGTACTATTCAGTATTATGTGATTAAGTCCCTTTGCTAAAAACATTGTCTAACTTGACACTAATCATGTTTTTAGTTTTTGGTGAAATACTGAGTTGTCAGAAAAGTCATGATGCATTTTTGCAATGAAAAACATAGAAAAATATGTCATGACTTTTCCGACAACCCAATACTTACTAGTAAAAAGTGTTATATACAGAGTAAAATCTAGTCGATAACTACTTTGGGAGTCTAATCTCTCCCAGTAGTGTTTATTTCATGAAAGTTGCTTAGGTAGACCTAGGGGTAGTGCTGAGGTAGACCTAGGCAGTGGTGGAGAGGAAATGGAGAGAACCAAAGCATTCTTTCCCCTTGTTCCAAATTATCTCCCTTATCTAGTGGTGGTTGGTATATAGGCTATCACTGACAATGTAAGGCGTTGCATGAATGTTATTTCATTCCCACACCACCTTCTGTCATTTCTTCCATCTATTATGTCCTTGCTTCCTCTTTTGTTTCATGGGGGGAAAACATCCAAATCTCTATCAGAAAAAGTGTATCTGACTATTCTAATTTGACAAAGTTCAGCAGGAAATTACATGACTCGTTTCTTAATTATTTTGCATAATTTACTAAAAGCACAAGATGGGCATTTGGGGGGATCTGTGTGGGGAGGCATAATCACATGCATGAAAGGAGTTGATTTCAAGGGATTAAGAATAACCTACGAGTAGATTTTTTAAAAAGAATCAGGACAATATGATAGACTGTAACCAAAATTGGAAAAAAAAACTATAAAAGAAATAGCTTTAGAGGTCTCAAATCTGCTTTCAAAATGCTGGGATCTAGTTTTCATAAATTAGAGCTCTCAATAAATGTAGGACAAGTCCCAGCTGTACCATAGCATTAACATTAAAACTAAGGCATATCTCACATCTACTTTTCCCTTAAACCCCCAGAGGGTTCAAACAAGAGAGTGGGTAAAAAAAAAATTCCCCTACCACTTCCGCTTCCCCAATAAGCAGGTCTCATCTGTTGTATTTTCATTTTGAGGCATGTAGACATCTGAGAGAGATAGTTTAAAGAGAAATCACACAATCCATCTGGCCTGGATTTTCCAAAATTGCAGAAGTTATTTCAGTACCATTACATTTGTTGAGCATATACAGTAAAATCTGGAGAGCTGTGACTCATTAGTGAAGTGATCCACTAATGTGCACTTTGATGCCTTAATTATAATCTTGCAGGTTCTCGATTTTGTCAAGGATTTTTATCCATTTTCTTGACTTAACTGAATATTGGGCCTTCTTTAACAATATGACCTTCCTGAAACACCTCAAGTTCATCAAAGAAATCAATATCATTGATAAAATTCCAGAGATGTTAACAAAAATAAACAGATGGAGACATAAACCACCAACATCAAGAATAAAACTACAGATCCTGTTGTCATTAAAGATAATAAGGAAATACTATAAACAACTTTACCTAGAAGAAGTGGACCAATTTCTTAAAACTCAAAACTCCAAAACTCAAGTAAGATTAAACAGACAACCTGAATAGCTCTATATCCATTAAAAATCTAAATGTAACTAGGAAATTCCTGACCAAAAAGAAATTTACTATAGTATTACTCCAGATATTTAAAGAGAAATTACCAATAATTTTACCAATATGGAAATCAATCCTACACTTCTGTATATTAAAAATTAACATGCAGAAACCAAAGTGTAACACACAAAACCATTAATTCCAAAGAAAATGAATTATATAGGTATACACATAACAAAATATGTATAGGATTTATATGTTGAAATTTGCAAAATAGTGATGGCAGAAATCAAAGACCTAGAGAAATGGAGAGGTATACCTTGGTTATGGATTGTAATACTCAACATAGTAAAGATGTCAGTTCTTCTCAATTTGATCTTTAGATTTAATACAGTTCATTAAAATTCCAACAAGATTTTTTGTAGACATAAAAATTTATTCTAAAATTTATATGAAATTCACAGGCCTTAAGAAGAGGTAAAAATTTTGAAAAAGAAGGATAAAGTAGGATGAATCCCACTAACCGATATTAAGACTTACGGTATAGCTACAATAATCAAGACTGTCATATTGGCAGGAACACAGACACATAGATCAATGAGACTGAAAAAAGAATTCAGAAACAGACCCACACCAGTATGCCCAGCTGGTTTTTGACAAAAGTACAAGTCAACAAATGGTGCTAGAACAACTGGACATCCACAGGCAAAACAAAATGTACTTTGATCTAGACCTCACACTTAACACACAAATTCACAGATGAGAATGAGACCATTTTTGTCTTTCATACATAAATCATACCTACATTATCTATTTCTGTGATAGTCAATATGGTAGACACTTGCCATGTATGGCTACTGAGCACTTGAAATGTAGCTAGCATGAATTCAGATGTGCTATAAATGTAAAATATATACTGGATTTTGAAAACTTAGTATGAAAAGTATGAAATATTTCATTAATAATTTTATGTTGATTATGCTTTTGAAATACCATTTTGAATGACTAAATAAAATATATCATTAAAGTTAATTTTACCTTCTTTATATTTTTATGTGTACATTAGATATTTTAAAATTACATATATGGCTTGTATTATATTTCTACTTGCCGGAGCTAGTTTAATCTATAATTTCCAGTTTCAGTTTCTTTATATTTGAATTACAATTCAGTGATACCAGTAAAGACTTCTGCATAAAGAACTAAATTTTTTTATTATTTTTATCAAAGTTTTACATACTTTTACATCAAAGTGTGTCCACATATTGTGTCTTTTTTGTAACCATGTTTATTATCTCTAAAACATTCAATTTAGTTGTTACATAAATAAAAATATGTTGTAATTATATTTATTTGAACAATAAATGTTGAGTAGAAGCTAGTCTAGTTACTTGGGGATTACAAAGCCCTTGTCTTTGTGGAATTAACATTTGTCAGTTGATAATCTTAATTTATGTAACTATAGAAATAATTATAGCTGACTTAATTAAATGGGCTTGTGAGCAGAACCTGTGTGCCTACCAGAATAGTTGAGTATTATCTCCATGAATCCATTTTACGTTAGGTACTGGCCGGTGTACTTTCTAGAAGAAACACAGACTGTTGGTTAATCTAGAAAGTTAGCTAAGTAGACATTGGTTACATGAAGGTCTGTTCAGAGATCCTCCTCAGTACTTTGTCCTATTGACTGTTTTCTGACTCCCCCCCACCCAGCACTATCCCCCACCCCAAATTCTGAATTCATCAAGCGCTTTCTCATTGGCACATATGCCAGTAATTGGTACATAATAAGTAGCAAATAAATCACTTGATGAATAAAGTATTTTGAGAAAATATTAAATCCAATTTTAAGCCAGTCAACATCCCAATTCAAGCCAGATCCCCTACCCTGGTAAATCTTGACAATTGACTTTAATCAGGGTGTCTGGACATTGCCTGGAAGGAAGTGTCTGCCTGTTTAGTCCTTCATAGAGAACACTTGAAATTGGTTTACGCTCTCATCTAGACATTTTCTTTGTTGTTTAGAAATATACTTAATGGCATCCTCAGACTGAATTCAGAAGAAAAGGAAGCTGTCATCCAAAGATTGTTAACACCATCAATAAATTGGTAGCTCTGGGGCAGAGAGGGCATTTGTATTGTTTCAGTGGCCTTAGTGTCCAGTAAATTTAAGCCAGTAAATAGTAACTAAAGCAGTTTTCTTGACAGTTACATTTTCTAGCCATTGATTTTTGTAAATGTACGGCATTTAGAATTCTGAGGGGGCTTTAAGTAAACTTGAATTCAGGTGAAATGATATAAATAGTGATTTGTTCCTTCTGTTCATTGGCTAATATAAGCATTTATGTAATTAGGAGGAGCCAATAAGGTATATCAGATGAAAAACAAATGTTCAAGAGCCTTTTGTGAATGCAAGAGAATCAATAGAGACTGGAAAAAAAATGTCTTATAGAGAGTTGAGAAGCGTCTATCTTATTTGGAGATTCAAAAAATATTCAGGCATCACTGTGTTGGTGTTGTTGTTTTTTGCCAGTTTTATTGCCTGTATAATAAGTAACCTCTTTTCAATACTGCCTTTCATTTGAAATCCTAAGTCCTAAAACTGAGTACATTTCACTTAGCTATCTACCTATATCCTTCATGCCTTACCATTGATTTTGTCTCCATTACCATCCAAAGTTTCTTCCACTCAGTAATGCTGGCCAACCCGCAGCCACATTCAAGGGATTATCAATATATCTCAAAGTACTGTGTTTTATCCTGTTAACTTTTTCAGCATCTACTTTTTCTTGTTTTCCATGGTTCTTTTCTGACTTCCATTTACTGGTTTTGTCTTCTTCCTCAAGAGGGTTCATGTAGTTTGGGTCCCCCAACATGTTTACTTGCCTTGATGTTTGCAGATATGGTCAATTTAAATTTATCTTAAGACTTAAATAATCTGAATTGATGTTTATGAGAATACATGTCAAGAATTTTCTAGGATTCAATTTCAAAGCCAATGTTCAGGGCATGGCTTATGACCCAAAGATCAACTAAACACCCGAGTCCCCTACAGTCCTAGGACCATAAAGTGACAACTGAAGGTTAGAATCAAGACTTGTCAGTGTTGTAGGATCCCAAAATTCCTTCTGATATTAAAAAATACCCAGTGAATAAAGTTATTTCTATTTTTTAATTATTCATTAACATTTTGGCAGTAACTGCCCCATCATACGTATGTTTGCCTTTAATCATAAGGCTGGTTTAATCAGACAATTTCATTTCACTACATTATATGGAACCCTGAAAACTTAGATATAAAATATTTAAAGACCTAAGTACACATACACACATGATCTTCTCCCCCTCCATCAATCTTTCTCATTATTTTAGGGTTTAAGTGTAGCCATGGTCTTATGTTACAGAACAGAAAGAGTACTGTTTGTTTGCCTGTCAAATTATTTATATCAAGCAATTAATGGTGCTTACTTTGTGCCAGACACTGGTCTAAGCACTTGGTAAATACTAGTAACTCATTTAATCTTCATAGAACCTTTAAAAGATACACAATATTTTTATACCTTTACAGACAAAGGTATTAACACATTTGATGATGAACAAACATGCTCAAGGTCACACTCCTCATAAGTGGCAAATGGAAACTGACCCTGGGTCATCTGGTTCCCAAGTCTAATTTTTTCATTCTTTGGCTCTGCTGTTGCCATGCGTGGTATTTCTGTGAGAAAGTTTGGTCCCCTATGCATGAAGATAAATATAATAATTAAGCTATCTTATTTTGCTGTACTCAAACTTTACCACCAAATTATTTTTGTATGCAAACATATTTCAATAGGTCTTTGTTATACAGTTGTTCTTCTGATTAGAAATTGGTCCTAAAATACAGACAAAAGAGAAATTATATTTAAGATGAAGTTTAAAAACATGTTTCTGTGTGAAGGGTATATGGGAATATGTCATTCAATTTTTGAAATTTTCCTGTAAGCCTGAATTTGTTGTAAGATATAAAGTTGAAAATATTTCAAGGTGTTATTAAGTAAATTGAAGAATATACATTGGAGCACTGCTAATTAGTGCACAAATTCAAGAGGACTCCGTTCCCATTATATTCTATGTGAGTATAATATAATTCACATAAAATTATATTCTATGATTCTATGTGAATCATATAATAATGGAGGTAAATTTGTGAAATATTTTCTTTTACAAATAATAACCACTATTCTGAAAGTAAATTAAAATGTCTAGTAAAGTAACACAGCCTAATTTCCTATATGCAGAGGACTATAGGAAGGTGCCCCTTGGAGTTGTGCAGTGAGGAAGACCTAAAGTAATTTTATTTACATTAAAAGCCACAGAAGAGGGGCAGCTGGTTAGCGCAGGTGGTTAGAGCACAGGCTCACAACACCCAGGTTACTGGTTCGATTCCCACATGGGCCAGTGAGATGTGTCCTCCATAACTAGATTGAAACAGTTACTTGACTTGGAGCTGATGGGTCCTGGAAAAACACACTGTTCCCCAATAAAATTTCTTTTTAAAAAAAAGCCACAGAAGGACAGTAATAAAAAGTAAACTTAACAAAAGACAATAATCTGGATTATCTCTCGGCTTTCATGATCATGTTTTTAAATGCTCTTCAGCAGAAATTGTTCAAGCATTGTCTCCTACCACTTTAAGAAGGCTCAGGACGTCTCAGAAATATGAGTATGTCATTTGTTAATACTGCCAATACCTGATAGGAAGGCAGGGACAATGTTAGTCTCCCTCACAGGTGTAATTCCAGAACCAAAGCAGAGCCTGGTCCACAGTGGGTGCTTAATTTGTGCAATCGATAAGCCAATCAGTGACTAATGGATGGATGTTGATGGTGCTTTTTCTACTTTAAACCATTTTAAATGTGTTAATACTCCATTAATAACCTTCCAGATTTCTTTGGGTAAAAATTAATCCTTTTATTTAATGGAATAGTAAAAGGCAGCCTAAACAGTTCCAATGACTAGTCAAAGTTCACCCAATGAATATATGTGTGTGTGTGTGTGTACATTTTTTTGGCACCCTCTGTGTGTGTGTGTGTGTGTGTGTGTGTGTATAAAATAAATACATAAATTAAAATAATAAATCCCAGCAAAGACTTCTATTCCAGGGTGTTTGCATTATAGTACATTTGAACTGAAAAGAAGATAAATCATAGAACAAGGCAGTTTATTTTAAAAATACATAAACATACAAACCAGGGAACACACTTTTCTAGATACATATTTCATAATACCTGAGAAAATGGGGAGTAAATTCACTGGAAAATGTAATAGAATAATGATGTGAAAACTTCATAAATCAAAAGAAATTCATGTTTTCAAAATTGAGAATTTGAGTATTTTCTTTATTAAATTCCTCTGCATATAGGAAATTATGCTGTGTTGTTTTACTAGAAGTGTTAATTTACTTTAAGAGTGGTGATTACAGTTTGTAAAGGAAAATATTTCTCAAATTTACCTCCTTTGTTTAAATGAAATATCCTCTGTTACTTTCTTTCTCACATCTTTTCATATATCTTATTTCACCTTTAATTTCCTGCAAACTTATCTTTCCTGTTAAATTATTTATTTCCCTTTCTTGGTGATGACTGATAATGATAATGTAGAGATATGTTTCCTTGTAGCATCCAGACGACTATCCAATCTGTATCAGTCACTCCATCATATTTTGAAAATCTGGACCTCACTGCGAAAATCTCTTCCAGCCTGGTATTCCTGTATCTTACCATCTCCAAATTCCCAGACAAAATACTTTTCTTTCCTTCATCCTCATGTCCAATCAGTTCAGAAAGCTGCCCTTAATGTCACATTCTGTTGCTAAAACAACACCATTAATCACCTTCAGTTACCTCCCTTTCTTCCTAGACATCAAAACTTCAGAGTTGACCTTACCCTCAACTTATGCTGTGCTACAGCTTTTGGGGTTTGACTTTTCACACCATATCATCCTGTCCTGTATGTTTTCATTACTCTTTTTACTCTATGCATGAAACAGCACTGCTAATTACAAAATATTTTCTTTTCCCGTTTATTCACTACTTATTCTGTGCTGGTACTTATTTTATATTTTTATTGAGATATAATTGACATACAACATTATATTAGTTTCAGGTGTACATCATAATGATTCAATATTTGTCTATATTGCAACATAATCACTGCAGCAAGCCTAGTTAATATCCATCTCCATACATATTTCCAAAATTTTTTCCCTTGTGATAAGAACTTTTATGATCTAGTCTCTTAGCAACTTTCAAATATGCAATACAGTATTATTAACTGTCATTGCCATGCTGTACTTGGATAACTATTTTAGTATGTTTTTGTAAATAACTACCTAGAGGAACTGAGATTAAAAAAATAGATGGATTGTGATCCTATGTTGTCCCTCAGTTGAGAAATATTTCATTCCCGAACTTTATTATTTATCTTTCTCCAAATGCATTTTCTTCCTATTAATACTTCCTCTTATTATTTATATTCTAAATGTATCTCAGTCTAATTTAGGTGGAATACTTGGAATTATTCATTGTTTAGTTAATAGCTATGAGTCATACTTACTAAAGATAGACACATCTTATCAGAAATGCTGCAAAAAAGCAGCTAGCATTATCCCCGTGCACTCTTCACATTTACTCAGACCACGGAAATAATCTTTGATGGATGTTCTTGCTCTAACGCTAGACAGAAAAAACGGTGATCTGTTTTTTGCTGCAGAACTTTAAAGAATTTTCCCCTAACTTCTTATTCACACTTCCAATTATGAACTTGTAATACCGAAAGAGAATTGGGATTTTTATCATGAAATGCTGAAACCCAAATTGACATGTAGGAGGAGGGAGCAGAAGTTCTGTGGGTTTGCCAGGATGCTGAGGACACATTGTCTTGAGAATGTTTTATTAAAGCCAGTGAGTTCATTAGGATGAAGTAGAAAACTATACATTCCTAAGCCAATGTAAATTTAGTCCCTGAGCTTAATTCCCTTAGAGCTCAAAATCTGCAGATTTAAACAGCCACTTTTCACAATTTCCTAATGTCACGTTAAAGAGATGTTGAAGATGTTTTGAATTTAACAAGGCTTGGGTGCCAAAAAGAAAAAAAGAAACATTAAAGAAAAGAAAGGAAAACAAAGAATAACCTCAAGTGCCAACGCTAATTAATTGGTAGTATCTTCTTGGACTGAAATGTTGAGAAGGTCCCATCTGGACGCGGTAGGCGAATGCAATGATCTATTAGCCATGCTCTGCTGTCAGCCAAGAAGAAGAAAGAGGGTGGGATTGCTTAATGCCTGTAGACCTTGTTGTGATAGGACATTTTGAGCACGTATGGTTTGCATTTCAACCCTGTAAATTATTAATCGGGCCTCTTATCTTCTGATCTAACATACTTGATTTTTGATACCTGATAAAGGTATACTGTGAAAATAGTATAGTAATAATTAACCCTAAAAACAGTTTATGCCTCTAAAATATAGATACAGAGTACTTATATCACTGCTTATCAGCTTTTAGAAAATCAGCCAGGAGGTTCGCGAGCCACTTATCACTAGATTTTCTCATATGTGTTTATTATAGATAATCTAAAGCTGAATGTATTGATCTCTAAGCATCAAAACTGATGACTTCAATTAAAAAGTCCTACCTTTTGCAAGTATAAAACTTTAATTCTAAAGCTTCCAAAGGTAGTCTAAAGCTGAGACATAGCCAGGGTTTTTTTTAAATTAAGTAATAAGTATATTTCATTTTTTCTGGCAGCTACAAACTAATTTGGCACGTGGTTTTTGTGAAATTTTTGCTTTGTGCATATTCTGTCCATGTTTGTGTGTGTGGACTACTCTTCAATTCATTAAACCATCTTTTTTTTTTCAATTTAACAGTTTTCAATGAAATCCATATATAAGAAAACTTTATTCCTTCACCTTGTCAGTTGTTTTTTCCTTATGTATGCCCTTTTCCTTTCCTACTTGGCGAGACTTGGCTTTCCGTTCAAGGATCTTTTCGTGTCTTCATCCAGCTTTAGTCTCATGATAACCACCTTGCTGGGGTGAACTCCCACAGGAACAGTTGTGCCATTAGCCTTCTCCTGCTGTACTCATTCAGTGCTGATAACATGTTTCTTCCTGTAATCCTGGACTACTTTGCCAATTTGCTGCCCTTTGTCGTGTCCTCATACAACCTGAACTTCATCATCCTTTCATACGGGCATGGGTCAAACATTCTACTTCTGTCTCAGCTCTTTGGAAAGAGGAGAAGACATAACCTTCCTGCGAATGTGGGAAGGTGCATTGAAATGGCTTTTATGGGTTTTGCTCTGGTCAGAAGTCACAAAGGGACTGAACTTCATTTTGGCCACAGGCGCTTCAGTGATGGCCACAGAAGGGAATAATAATTAAACAATCTTAAAGGACATGAATCAGCCTGGTTCTCTAACGATTAGTAATTTGCAAGAGACACAGTGACTTTTGGATTATTATACAAAAATTCAATATATAAAAATAAGCATGAATAGTAGCTACAGTCTTTGCTGGAGAACCATGTGGGGGAAAAGCATATGGGTTTCATTTTGGCAAATGAAGGAAAAAAGTTTTTAAGACATGCAATACAACAAAAAAGAACTCACAATGTTTAGCAACAGATTGGCTGTGGGTAGCTGAGGCTCATGAGAATCTGACAACTTTTTCAGTTTTTATCTTGGAAAACACATGAGTGGGTCGATTTGCGCTTTGCACTTTGGAAGTTAAGAATGTTTTTACTTTGAAGAACTTTTCTTTTAACCTTCACGATGCCACTCTGTAAGTTACATGATCCCCTTATCATTATGAATAACAGGCAGCACAATCCTGAGCACGCTAAAACTTGTATGTATTTTTAAATGGCCTCTTTCTTGAAGAGGCCTTTTTATAAATATCTATTCTAAAGGATCTTATTCCCTCATTTCCATACCTGTTACTGGTCTGACACATCGCAATGTTTTATGTGAAGACAGAAATGTTATGGGGGGTCCCTTTAATATTGTATACTTTTTCGACTCTATATTAAGTGATGCCCAGGGAAGACAGAAACGTCTATTTGCCTTCTGTGCACTGCAGAGTTCCAGCAGAAATGGACTTTCTTTCAGTTTATTAGAGAATTTTAAAATGTCAAACTTCAATCAATTGTTTATGGTGTTGCTGGACTAATACAACAAATAATAACCTAATATTGTAGGTCATTCTCAGGAGCAGTAAAACTTATTATAGTACTAAAAATTTTTAGAGCACAAACACATAACATGAATTTCCAACACAAGCATAGAAGCCTTACCGATTTTACAGGAAGTTAAATGAGTGAGAATTTGAAAACGCCAAAAAAGCAGCATAAAAACAGAGCTCTGATTGTAACTTAGATTTATTCAGCATAGAATAGACTGTGTCTTTTAGGTCATGGCTCTAAAAATATCCCAAGCCGAACAATGTGTGTTTGTTTGTTTGTTTGTTTGTTTGTTTGTTTGTTTGTTTTGAGCCAGAGCTTCTGATTTTTTTCTTTCTGATTTGTTCCCATATTCCAACAGTAGTGTCCTGACTCTTCTAATACCTCAGACGCAAATTCTTGCAGTCAGTTTCAAATATTCTTCCCTGTCTTTCAAGGCAATTCCACATTTGACATGTTACTAATATCTATGCACTTTCTTCATATTCTAATTGATATTATCTTAGTCTAGGAGTTCATCTCCATTTTCTTATTTTTTCTTACCTTTTCAAAGTATCCTATAAGCTTGCTCTTCTTAAAACATATTTGAATCATGTCTTAGCTATACTCTAAAGCCTTTGTTGAATTGATTTTAGTATATACTTAGCAGTCAACCTCCCTAATCATTTGATCACAAGCTAATTAAAATGGTATTTGATATTTCAGTGGCCCCTGATAATTTCAAAGAGTTTTCACATAGTTATCATATTGGATTTTCTACAAAACCTTGCATGACAGATCATTTTTATTCATTATCTTCTATCAAAAATGAATGTAAGACTGAAATTTTGCAACTTACAAATCATAAATCTAGCAGCTGTAAGCATGGGATTTGAACTAATTCCCTCAGATCCTAAAACAAAGGTTTTCCCAAAGTTGTTATCTCCCCAACAACTTCCCTCTCTATTTACCTCTCATTCCCCAAGTCACTCACTTCCCGGTTCCCCATCCAAAGACTAAGTGTATCAAGGCTCATTTCTTTTTTTAAAGTTAGTTTCAGGGGTACAAAACAACACAGTGATTAGACATTTATATACCTCACAAAGTGATAACCCCAATAAATCTATTACCCATCTGACAATGTACATAGCTATCACAATATTATAGACTATATTCCCTATGCTGTACTTTACATCCCCGAGACTATTTTTTTAAATTATAGTTGATATTCAATATTATTTTATATTAGTTTCAGGTGTACAGAGTAGTGGTTGGATATTTCTATAATTTATGAAGTGATCCCCCAATAAGTAGAGTACCACCTGTCACTATGTATAGTTTTTACAATATTATTGACTATATTCCCCATGTTGTACTTTAAGCCCTATGATTCTTTTGTAACTACCAATTTGTACTTCTTAATCCCTTCATCTTTCTCAGCCAGCCCCCTAATTCCCTTCCCATCTAGTAACCATCAGTTCTCTGTATCTATGAGTCTATTTCTATTTAGTTTATTTATTTTTTTCTTTATATTCCACATATAAGTGAGATCATACGGTATTTGTCTTTCACAGTCTTATTTCACTTAGCATAATACCCTCTAGTTCCATCCATGTTGTCACAAATGGTAAGATTTCATTATTTTTTATGGCAGAGTAATATTCCATTGTATATATGTACCACTTCTTTATCCAATTGTCTATTGATGGGCATTTAAGTTTCCATGTCTTAGCTATTATAAATGGTGCTGAAGTTAAAATAGGGGTGCATAATCTTTCCAAAGTAGTGTTTTGGATTTTTTGGATAAATACCCAGAATTTATATTTTAAAAACCTCATATAACTCAACACCAAACAAACAATACAATACAATTAATAAATGGGCAGAGGACATGAATAGACATTTCTCCAAAGAGGACATACACATGGCCAACAGACATATGAAAAGATGCTCAGTGTCATTAATCATCAGAGAAATGCAAATAAAAGCCACAATGAGATATCATATCACATCTGTCAGCATGGCTGTCATCAATAAATCAACAAGCAACAAGTGTTGGCGAGGTTGTGGGGAAAAGGGAACCCTCATGCACTGTTGGTGGGATTGCATATTGGTGCAGCCACTATGGAAATCAGTATGGAGGTTCCTCAAAAAATTAAACATTTTACTACCTTCTCACTCAGCAATTCCATTCAAGGCTCATTTCTAACTCTAATTCCTCCATGATAAGACAAGAATCTAGAAAATTAATTTTGGAAATATGAATGGAAAATAAATTAGTACTTGAACCAACTTCAGGGCAGTGTAGGAAGAGTTCCAGGAGAAAGTTGAATGTTGTTAACTAAAGAAGCAAAAGGAAGATCATTTGGTAAAAATTATGGAAAAGGAATAAACAGCAAAGACTTGTGAGATAAACTCTCTTTACGCTTGGACATATTAATGGTAGATATATACAGTCTAGGATAGGTTTTTGTGAGATGGGAAGGAGGAATCCATGATCTGGCAATGAGAGATTAAAGGGTGTCATGGGAAGAATACATATTTGGGGAACAGCTTGAATTCTGATTGTCACTCAGTCATATAAGTATAGTTTTCTTGTTAACTTCCTGAACCTCATATTTCTCAGTAATAAAATGGGAATAGTTATATCACTTTCCGGATGAGATAACATATATAAAGAGTTTTGTGTGAAATAGAGCATCATAAATAACAAATAGTTTTATTCTCTCCCAGCATTTTACCTTGGACAACTTATTTCACCTCTCAGTTCCTCAAGCTATTGCTCTGTAAAAGTGGGGAAAATAATAGTACCTACACCTTGTAGGATTGTTGAGGATTAAAAGAGCCATTATATGTTATATCCTTAGAATAGTGCTCAAGAAAAGAAGTCAGTGATGTGCTTAATTGATAAGTCAAAAGTCCAGTGTTGCTCTTCGAAAGGTTGTTTAAGTACAGTGAGGCTCAAATTTTCATCTATAGGATGAGGCCAGTAATTTTCTGTTTAATGTTTTCCTTTACCATTAAATGAGATATACAAAATGCTTTGTAAGCAATAAAATGCTATGGCAATGCAAAGTATTTTATAATATCAAATCTGTTATAAAATTTCAGTGTGTTAAATTGTTACAATAAAGGAGAATTTTTAACACCAAGGTTGAGAATTTAATTCATTTATATCACTCTAATCTCAATGTGGAAAAAAAGTGTAAAAATTTTTAGTTTTGTCTTTAAATTTTATTATACCACCTTAGAGCTCGCTAAAAATCTACCATCTCTCTGAGTTTATTATTAGATTCTCACTGGCAAGCAAGACAAATGTTATCACCTAGAATTTACAGAATGAGTGCTGTTTGTTGGAGGTAGTAAACTCTTGTTATCTACCAAAGCTCCTTTGAGAGAAACTCACATTTCTCCTTGATAAATGGGGTCTTATTTTGATACTATATTTAGTGTCTTCTTCAAAAGGTCACCGTCTACGTTCACCAGAGGACTTGAGAATCCATTTTGGCTTTTGAATAATAGATTTCTGAATTTGAGTTTTCATGACCAGATTGATTTATTTGTTTTAATGGACTGTGTTGAAGGATGCCATGTACCCTTGTGCTATTTTTCATGGCACAGTCCTGCTTGGCTCTGGGGGTCTTTGGGAAGGAGCAGGTAAAGCTGAAATCTAGCCTTCCATAAAGGCATCCAAGTCATGCATCCTAGCATGGGGCTGTGTCTGCCCTGAAGAAGGGGAGTCTTCTTCCACATAAAGGCATCATCCCTGTCCAGACTGGCGCTGGCAGCTGAGTCTACCCTAGTGGGTACCTGTTCTCTAATTCTCCAAAGGTGCCACATCATCTAGAGGCAGGCCTGTCATTGTGTCATTGATGTTTCATCAAAAAAGATCATGAAGGGAGCATTTTCCTCAGTCCGTTGAGACCTTGCCTTTCAGGTGTATCCTGTTGGGCTCAAATAAATTCTTATAAAAATTCTCAAAAAAAGATCATGAAGGTGACATGCGTAGAAGTTACTATTTTTCTGGAATGGGAAATAAATGGTTCAGTCAAAACATAAACAACATTTCAGAGACAATGGGAATAACAGGGTGTAATATGGAATTTAGAGTTGGGGAAGTATAGTGAAAAAGGAGGAAATCAGAGACCCTTAACCATGTTAGCCCAAAGAAGGCATGGGTGGAAAAGCTAAGTTTGTATGAGGGTCTGAGAAGCTGGTCTGCTAAGTCTGACCGTGAAAGGGGTGCTTTTGTGGAGACACTGCTTTGGGAGGCCTGCCCCCAAGTACCTAGTGGGGGGCTTGGGGCCGTTGTTCAGACATCATCACATGCAGAAATATGAAAGGAATCTGGGAAGTTAAAAGTGCGGAGCACAAAGAAACTATATAAGTAAAAAGTTCATTTTATTTTTAAAATTGTAATATAAAACTGGGGTATAGAATAGGTGGCAGAGAAGCAGAGCAAACCCACTCTCTTGGTCCATTACTTGTAGGGCTGCTATGACAAACTCTACCATAGAATGTGTGGCTTAAAACAACAGAAATTGATTTCTCACAGCTTTAGATACTCTAAAGTCCAAGTTCAAGGTGCTGGCAGATTCAGTGTCTGGTGAGGACCTGGGTCCTAGTTTATAGACGGCTGTCTTATCTCTCATGGTCCTCACACTATGGAAAGGGAGGAAAGCTCTGTGGGGTCTCTTTTATAAGGGCACTAATCCCATTCATGAGGGCTCCACCCTCATGACCCAATCACCTCCCAAACACCCCACCTGCAGATACCATCACATGAGGATTAGGTTTCAACATATGAATTTTGGAGTGTTTCAACAAGCACTTTATCTGTAGCACCCACTAAGGTGATGCTTATTCAGAATGAGAAACTCAGACATTTTTCATTGTAATGTTAAAAAAGTTATAGAACCTCACTAAGACTGTGTCTGTGAAGTAAGAATAATCACAGTGATGTGAATATTATATGAGAGTATTTGCAAAATGTTTCATATATAATAGGTGCCTAGGGAATGTTAACTATCAATATTGGTTGTTATAATAAGTTAGTGGAGGGTGAGCATTATTAGAGATGGTACTTCTATATTTTAGGCATGTGGGATACTGAAGTGGTAAATTTATCATTAATTTACATAATTTTGACACTTGCTTCCTTCAGTATTTAAAAATATTGACGTAAGCAGACAGTTCATCTCCTAAATATAAGGGAATATGTTGTCATGATCACTCAAGTGATATACCATAATTCACCTGCCATTTAAAATGTCAGTTTGATTGAGAAATGAGAGTCCTAGGCAGATGAATGTGATATAAATGGGGTTTGGTTTATATACAGACCAAGTGAACAATGACTGGGTTCCAGAGACTGGATAGACCAGGGATAGGGCAATTCATTGATGTCCTGGGGCACTAGCCTTGAGCAATTGGTGGGAGGTTATGCTGCCTTGGTTACAAATAGCCATGTTCCATAACAGGTAATAGGCAGATACAAGGTCTGACAATTAAGTTCGCGAACTCATCCTAGAAAAAGTGCTACATACCTCATTGCTGAATATCACTACGGTCATCTTTGAAGTACTCCTCTTGGGAAGCTGTGCACTGATGCCAGTGCCTAGTCCACCCTTCAAAGCAATTTTGGAACTCTTTTTCTGGAAAGGCCATCAGAGTTGTCATCGTATTACCCTTGATGTCCTGAATGTCATCAAAATATCTTCCTTTCAATATTTTTTTTTATCTCTGAGTAAAGAAAGATGTCATTGGGGGCCAGATCATGTGAGTAGGGAGAGTATCCCAATACAGTTATTTGTTTACTGTCTCAAAACTCCCTCACAGACAGTGCCGTGTGAGCTGGTGCATTGTCGTGAAGCAAGAGCCATGAATTGTTGGTGAAAAGTTCAGGTCGCTTTCGTCTAACTTTTTCATGCAGTCTGTTTAGCACTTTCAAACAGTAAACTTGGTTAACTGTTTGTCTAGTTGGTACAAATTCCTAATGAATAATCCCTCTGATATAAAAAACGGTTAGCAACATCATTGGAACACGTTTGTGATCTTAATTGTCAGACATCGTATACTTATATTCAAGAGCAGTTGGTGCAGGCCTTGGGACCTTGAGGTGGTAGGTAACGTGAAGAAATAGAGCAAAGTGTCAGTTATCTATTATCACACAACTTCTCCTTCTGAACACAGCCAATGGAGGGTGAGAGTGGAAGATAAAATCAGGAAGTCAAAAGAACTCTTTCCAGTTAGGAGTTCAGGCTCAAGAGGACTGAAGAGGAAAACAACTTATTGGAGTGCAAGGCAGAGAATGGTTCCTAAGGGCCAAAACAAGAGCCCGGCTAGAAACAGGAACCACAGCAGGTTTCCAATGGAGCTGGCCATGCTGGGTCTCTTATTTGAGGCTCCCTAAGTCCCTCAGGCTCCTCGGGTTGGCATATGACAGAACTTAAAGGCTAGAGAGCTCCAGGCTACCTGAGGCAAGCCATGCACTATAGAGCATTTAGAACGTGAAATAAAATACGACATTCTACATGCAAATGCAAGCATTATGAGTGATCAGCATAGAAATACATAGGCCATCGTTTTGTGCGAGGTTGAAAGGTAATGACGTTTTATTATCATGGTGGTGCTTGATCTAAATGAATTATGTTTGATTTATGTGAACTTTTACAGCTTTATATCTCAACATGACCTCTCTGTCCAGCAAATCCTTACCTGTTTACTCTTTGGCCTCTCTGTACTATAATCAGCTAGGTGCTGCTTTTCATTTAACAAATATATTTTGCTTGCCTGCTAAGTTGAATGTAAGAGTGGGAGGTTGGGTTGAAAACTGAGAAATTGATAAGAAGCCAGTTCACTGAGGACTGCATTAACATATGTACTGGGTTGGAGAGTGCTTTCTGCCAATTCACGTCCTTCATGGGACTTCAAAAACGGGTCCATGTTTGGAAATAGCATTGTTGCAGATGTAATTAGTTAAGATCGTGTCATACTGGTCCCTTAATCTAACATGACTAGTGTCCTTCTAAGAAGAGGAGAAGAGGGGGTGACCCGTTAGCTCAGTTGGTGAGAGCGTGGTGCTGATGACAGCAAGGTTGCCGGTTCGATCCCCATATGGGCCACTGTGAGCTCCACCCTCCTTAAAAAAGAGTCAACTATGCTATTATAGCATGAAAGCAATGTGTAACCAATGACCATGGCTGTTCCCCAATAAAATTCTTTAAAAAAAAAAGAAGAGATACAGAGAAAGAGACACACAGGGAGAGTGCCATGTGAAAACAGAGTCAGAGACATGAGTGAATGCCAAGCAATGCCAAGAATTGCCAGCAGTAGCAGAAGCTAAGAGAAAGGCATGGAACAGATTCTCCTCTAAAGCCATCAGAGAGCATAACCCTCCGAACATGCCAAAATCTTGATTTTGGATTTCTAGCCTCCAGAACTGTGAGAGAATAGATTTCTATTGTGTTGATCACCTAGTTGGTTACAGCAGCCCCAGCAAACTAATATTCCATGGAAAAGAATTTAAATACTATATTAATTTATCTATAAAGAATTTTAACTGCCAGAGCTAATATTCCTTTGGATATCATCAGGTTTATGTTTCTTTTATCATATAACACATCATTAAAGTAATAATTTAAAGGGACATGAAAAAAAGGAGTAATGATTCCTTGAAGGTACCCTAAAGTTCTGATTTGTGGATCAGGCCAATACCGGTAAGGCATTTGATAGAGTTTCTCACCGTATCCTTCTGTGCACTTAGAGAAATGCATCATTTCAATAGATTTTTTATTGTGTATTTGGTGAGTTAGACTTTGGCCTGGAAGAGGCAGATTAAGATATATTATGAGAAAAAATAGATACCTGGTACATGCTAAACAGAGAAGTGAAAATACACAAAGAATTGCCCACCACTGGGAGCATATTATTTATATTTACCCCTCTTTTTAAAGTACCCATCCTTCCCCTCCCTTTTTAAAAAATCTGGCTGTATTCCTTATCTTTAAAGTATTATCTCCCTCAATCTTGCTGCCCTTAAATAAGGCTGAATGCAACTCTTCTACATCCAGTTTAGCATATCCCAAATACATGGAAGTTCTATATAAACTCCTTGAACACAGTACCCTATTTTTTTCATTTTGGAATTACCAAAGCCCTAAAATATTTTAGCCCTGGTTGAGTTGTTTCTTGAGATGGGAAGTCTTAGTCACCAGTGCATACTCTGACAGTGATGTAAGTATACCCCTTAGCTTTTCTGCCCATTAGGAAAAGCATCCATTTAATTAAAGCATGAAAAGAAATGGATTCCTCTTCCACTGAAGCTCAGATGGACAGTTTTTTGGACATTCTCAGAAATGAGAAGGGATTTTTTTTCAGGCTAGTATGTATGTACTGTGCTCTCTAAAACACAACGGCTGCTTGCTGTTTTCTTTATCATCGTCATTTCTTTCATAAAGGCCTTGATGTTGTTGAAAACCCTATATGAAAAAGGGGGAAAAGTAGAAATAGTACAATATTCAGCCATTGGTAATTAATCATCCTTTGCAAATTGGCATCGTATTTGCATATTTCTTTACTAGGGATTTTAATTACTGTTACAGACAGGCTTAAAGATTCGGAGGACAGCATTGGTTCCAAGTGGCTACATTTCTTTAAGGCCTGAGATTCCTGTGGTTCCATCTGGATTTGAAATGCTTGTAACCATAGTCCATCTCTACACTGCAACAAAGATTGGCATTGTGAAGATTATTAATAGCTTGGGTCAACTGAAATGGAAAGTAGAAAATAAACACGAGATCTTGGCTCTCCAAATTATAAAGAGATCCATTTTTGAGAAAAGGAGAGAGGAGCATTACTTTCATTAAAATAATAGAGAAGTAGAAATCATTATTCATCCTAAAACAGGATAGAGAAATGCAAAATTATGGGGAGAATTTTTATTTTAGAAAATAAGCAAAAATCAAAGTTAGTTTTTGAATTGTACTGCTGGAATAAGGGCATCATATACAATCAGGCCATGTCTCTGATAATTTTGTTAAATTAGATGGAAAAAAATCACATGGATAAGAAAATGTAATTAAATCCCTGAAAATAGCCATGTCATTGTTTTCACTTTCTTGTGATAAATGAAAGGTGAGGAAAGATATCATTTTAAATGATAAATTGGAATGAAAATTGGATTGTGATATGGACTTGTCTTTGACCATATTACTAGAGGATAATATAATGAGTTGACAAAAGATCCCATGAAAGGTGTCCGCATATAAGGAACAAATACAAATGCAAAGAAACTCCTACAAAGAAAAGTCAATGTAATTGGCAGCAAGATTTAGGGAGAAACGAGGTCCAGGGAAGATACCATGTTTCTGAAAGTTTTTTTTTTCTTCTAAAGTTACTGATGTTCAAAGGAAACCTAATTTTTTAAAAGATAGAATGCTTGAAAAACAATAGATTGAATGCAAATAAAACAACTGATATTTCAGCAAATTCTTGGCTATAGCTTTAGAAATATAATAAAATAACCAGAAGAGGCAGTATGTCAACGTTACCTTTTTTCTTTTTATTAATTAGATGCATTGTTTGCATCCCCTGACCTACTTAGTGGTGAAGATTTTTGTGCCTTTCCCACAGCTCTTTTTCATCTATTAAAAACGAAAAAAATTACCTATGCTATTTTTTAGTAATTCCTTTGGATATGAATAATCCAGACTATAGATGCAAGATTTATGGACAAAATTAAATTTTACAACAAAGGTAAAGAAATGAGTATTAATGTGGCACATAGCTTTTAGCAAAATTCCTTTAAACAACAATATTCTTAGTGTATTTTTTACCATATTATATATTTCAGTTTTATACTTAAATACTTCTTAGGAATATCTGCATTGGTCGAATTCAAGTTTCTTTGTTTTTGTACACTTTCAAAAACTTTTTTTTTCAGCCTCTAGTATTGTATTTCTTTTTGAAAGCCGTATGGCATTGAAGTAGTAAATAATAACAGAGTTTAGTGTCCCTTGTGGGAAATACAGTCATTTTTCACCACACATTCTTTTCTCTGAAATATAAATGATTTTTTAAATTAGTTTCAGGTGTACAAAACAACATAATGGTTAGACATTTACACACCTCACAAAGTGATAATCCCAACAAATCTACTACCCATCTAACACCATATTTAGCTATTACAATACTATTGACTATATTCCCTATGCTGTAGTTTACATCCTGTGACTATATATATATATATATATATGGAGAAAGGGGGGGAGAGAGAGAGAGACAGCGCCAAATAAATGTATTAACATTTTAAGAAAGTAAAAAACTATTAAAATTATATTGATGGTAACCACTTTGAGCACTTCTTGTAATTGCAAAAGTCAAAGGTGACTTGTAGTCATCTTTTGTTATTGGTATATATTGAGTATTACAATTTTAATAGTTTTTTCCTTTCTTAATATGTGTGTACATTTTTTGCACCCTCTGTATATATTTTAATTATAGTAGACATTCAGTATTATTTTGTATTAGTTTTAGGTGTGGCTAGGCATTTATGTAATCTTTGAAGTGATCCCCCCAATAAGTCTAGTACCCACCTGATACCATACATAGTTATTACAACATTATTGGCTGTATTCCCCATACTGTATTTCACATCCCTGTGACTATTTTGAGACTACAATTTGTACTTCCTAATCCCTTCATCTTTCTCACCCATTCCCCAATCCCCCTCCCATCTAGCAACCATCAGTTTGTTCATCTACATCTATCAGCCAATTTCTGTTTTGTCTGCCCATTTATTCTGTTCTTTAGATTCCACATATAAGTGAGAACATATGGTGTTTGTCTTTTTCAGTCTGATTTATTTCACTTAGCATAATATCGTGTAGGTCCAAAATGCCCATCAATAGATGATTGGATAAAGAAATTGTGATACATTTATAAAATGGAGTATTATTCTGCCATAAAAAATTATGAAATCTTACCATTTCCAACAACATGGATGGACCTAGAGGAAATAGAAATGATTTATTTTAAAATTTCTTTTCTAATCCCTTTTTCCTCACTAATTCAAAATGTTTATATAAGCATTTATTAAAATACCACATATTACTTTTTTTTGTTTTTCTATTCAGTTGAAGTACCTCTCTTTTACTGTGCTGATAACATATCATTTTATTTATTATGACTTCATATCACCTTTATATTTTTAATATAAATCATTTATAACCAAAAAGGTTTATATCTGAATCAAATGTACATAATAAACAGAACACCATCTACATTTGTTAATTGAAACAATATAGAACTAATTTTAAAAACTGCTAAAATTTTTCCCTTGCCATACTGGGCAATTTTTTTAATGTACTGTTTTCTGTCTTCTCAATGGGATTGTTGTTTTTTCAAATTTTATTAATTCCTAAACTATATACTATTTCTTTTCTGTACATTTGCTTTAAGTGGCTATACATTTGGGGGAAAGAAAAAGTATATTTTCTGGTAAGTTTTGATAGTAATATGACTGCTGGATAGTAATATGACATTTGGAATGACCTTAAAATAGTATTGGGTTGTTGGAAAAGTCATGGCGTACTTTTTCTATGTTTTTTGTGGCAAAAATGCGTCATGACTTTTCCAACAACCCAATAATACATTTAGCAAAAATACCCTTCTCTGTGCTTTAGCAGTATAATGGTTTTCCGTATGTGAACTTACCCTTCTCCTACAGAGAATTACTAAGTATATTCCACATGTAAACATTTTTAGGAGCCTTCAATACACCTTAATACATACATATATGTATGTGTGTGCATATATGTATGTGCATGTATACGTGTGTATATATGTATATGTATATGTACACATGCATACATGCATTTAATATAAAATGCAGCATTTCTTGAAGAAAAAAATCCATCAAAACCCCCCTGTATAGCTCTCAACAAGCTACTACTATTTTCACATCAGTAAAACAGGAAAACTGATAACTTTATAATCCTCTACTTAAATTGCCTAAGTCTCATAATAATCCTGTTTTAAAATCCATATGAATTCAAGGAACAATATAGTGAGTAGTATAGCAAATCTATTTGATCACATTTTTCAAAATTGTGTTAAAATTTTGGTAATTTTAAAGCATAGTCCATTGTTAAAAGAAAGTATTTTCAATTGACTTTCAGTTGAACGTTATTGGCTTTATTCTCCCCCTCATTCTTTCTTTTTAGATAATAAATCATTTCAGGAACGTGACAATAGTGACAGGTAGCTACCCTTTTAGGTCTTAATATGAACCACATCCCATGCGTGACTTTGTTTTTGTTTTTCTCTTTTAATTAGCGCACACTATAAGGGTGGTCTTACCAATTTTATTTTATAGGTTAGGAAATTGAGGTTCAGAAAAATTGAGTAATTTGCTTAAGATTACAAGTAAGTGATAGAGTTAGGATTTAATCCAGGCAAGCTTTATAATCCAAGTTCACAGGACCATAAACTGCCATGACTTGGGTTCCTAGCATCTAGGTATCTCACATATCCAAATACAATCTCTTACTCACTACTCAGATTTCATGGATAGTTTGAATTACTGGTATGTATTTTAAAGAAAATACATTCTGGAATTTGAATAGCAAATGTAAGGATTCAGCTCCTTTAGATAAAATCAAATAAAAATCAGGAGCAATATTCATAATAAGTACATAAAGGAAAAAATCAATTAGCAGCTAAAAGGTATGGGATGTTTGGAGACAAGTAAAAATGAAATGTATACTTTTGGCCTTGCACTTGTTTGTTGACTATAGCATTCAAATCTAACTGACTCCAGAGGCTTGTGATAACATAGATTTAAGGTGGGAAAAGCTTAGGGTACCTAGGAGAGTGTAGCTGGAAAAAATAAACTCTGTATATACCTAGAGTTGCTTTGTCCATCCATCCAGTACATGAATAGAGCTTTGTCTTGGCCATTGGAACTCCATGCCAGAGGGCAGCATAACCCAGAAAAGCATGTTGACCTCACACTGTGACTGTCCTTGCTCACAGCCTCATATTCTTCTCTAACAGTCTAGAATATACTGGAACACTCATGGTTTAAAATCCTTAGTGTTTTGTTCATGGTTTTTTGTGATGTCCCAAAATTGTGCTTCAAAATGATCTATTCGTCATTTGTGGTTCACTTCAGAGTGGTAGCCCTCTTACTCCACATAATCAGGACAGTAATAATTTGGTATGGTAATAACTTATTTCTATGCCAGAAGGATAGAAGTGCAATGAAAATTAAAAGTAGTGGGGTAAGAAAATTCAGGAGTTCCAGGGCCAGGAAGAGAGTGTGACATACGGTGTCATAATGGATCTCATTGAACAGGTGATATTTGAACAAGACTTGAAGCCACCTGAAGTTCTGCAGAGAAATATTTCCAGGTAGAGTGAACTACTAGAAAAAAGGCTCTACGCTGTGAATGTGTTTTGTGTATTCAAGGAATAGCAATGAGGACTAGGTTTGCCAAGGCAGAAGGTAGTAGTATGTCATACAATTAAGGGAGGTTACGATGCAGATTAGAGACTTGCATATTTGGGTTTCTGTTTAGTGGAGCAAAAACATAGAGGCATTTGTAAAGCAATCTGAGAAGAGATTCCTTTAATACTTTTATAATATCCCCCGCAAGAAGGCCTTGTTTTTTACTCCAGCTCACTTGTACTGATTTTTTCCCCACAAATTCAATTGGGTTTTGTTGAAAGAATGCATTTCTTTATTTTATACTCATATTTCATCTAATTATGTAGTATATAATTATGCCATTACATAAATAAGAATGGGAACAATCACAGTTGACTCTTAGTAAGCATATGCTCCGGTTGTCTGTTGCTGGATGACAAGTTAGTCAGAAATGTAGTAGTTTAAAACAACACTTTTTATATCTCATGTTTTTGTGGGTCATGAGTTTGGGCATGGCTCAACTGGGTGACTTTTCTACTCCATGTTGTATCAACTGTGATCATTCTTTGGTACTCAGCTGTCAGATGGCTGGCCAGGAGAATCCAAGACAGCTCCACTCACATACCTAGTACTTTGGAAGGGATGATGGGAAGACTTGGCTCAACTAGATAAGTTGACCTAGGGCCTACATGTGGCCTTTCCAACATGGTCAACTTAGGGAAGTTGAGCCTCTCACAAGGCAGCTCAGGGTCCATGAGTAAATGATACAAAAGACAGGAAGTATAAATTTCCAGTCTATGAATATGCCTGGCCCTGGAAAATAGCAAAGCATCTCTTCCACCACATTCTGTTAGTTACAGTAGTCACAGAGCCTGCCCATAGCTCATTTCATTTTAACACTGAATAATATCGCATTGTCTGGATGGAAAGACTTCACCTCTTCAATGGGAGGAGTGTCAAAAATTTTTACAGCTGCCTTTAGTCCACCAAAGCATGGGATTTAACTTTGATTGAGAGTAGCTTTCTAGTTGAGATCTTTCAACAGGCCATTGTGATCTATCAGGAAATCTATTATAATAGAGGGAGTGGAGAGTTTTGGGTATTCAAAAATTCAGGTCAATAGAGGTCTGTTAAGACAGATTCTATTGTAACTCCATTTATTCTCTTTATTTCACATTACCCTAATTTTTAATTATCACTCGTGTTTCTGGCCAGACATTTAAAATCATAAAGGTGTAATATATCGGAATGAACATCCGTCTGAACATAGCATAATTATAAACACATTTACTTTAATCTCTAGGGAGCATATAAACTTTTTTCTAACTTCTAAACAAAACCTATCACTTTAAAATTTTAATTTTACTATATTTTAAGGTTTTAAATCCTTATCTAATATGAAATATTCCCAGATTGGGATATTTTTGTAGATTATACATTTCAGTAAACCATTGTGAAAAATATGGGCAGTCAGGTGTTGGAGATTCTGTCCTGTTTGAACCCTACGAAATATTAACCATCTTCTTACTGGCTTTTTAGCACATCTGCTCCATTTAAACTATGGCAGGGAGGTGTGTAAGACTGAATTGATTGTCTCTTGGAGTTTACTGTGCTTCTTTCAAAACTTTGTTTTTCAGTAAAGGCAATTGCTCCTTGAGCAGCGCTGGTTGTTCCACACCCACTAATTATCATACAGCCATTTAAAGTTGAAATGGTAATCAAACCAATGAAAGCCCAAGATTAGCTGTATTCCTTCTTCATTTCTAGTGGAGAAATTCATCTGAATATCTATAAAGCATTTTGTGGTGCGTTCTCTGGCAGATGCAGTAAAACAAATGCAACACAAACTTTTAAAATACAGCTTTGAATTTTGGGTTGAATTTGAAGCCGGACATATTTTTCGCTTTTACAATTTAATTATAGGAGTCAAATGATCTTAGAGGATCGTTCTAGTTATGAATAGAATGTGAGGACTTGGGTTTTATTACAGAAAGAAAAATCTATTTTAAATGGTAAAATTTATAGTTTTTGCCCATCAGAAATTACTGGTTGATGCTTCTATTAAAATGAAGATCTAAGTATATAATGATTCTTGAGGCCAATTCTCATTTAAGGAATGGCATACTGCATGACAGGTTGTGAGGTGTTAAGTGATAATTGCATGCCTAGAAGGTGCGGTGAATCATATGAGCAAAGGCCAAGAACACCCAGAGACCAAATTCACAGTCATTTCAAATATTACTCCCTGGTGTGCGTTATTCTACTTAAAAATTGCATATTTATTGCTTGGATCCAAAAAAGCATGCTTAAATAAGTACTTCCATAGTTTTTTAAAATGTATTTAAACATTTACTAACCCAATAAAATGCATTCAATTCATAATTATAAATATCAGGGCTACTGAATAGGGGGATGTGCCAAATATCATTCAGGCCCTACCTTCTGAAATAATCTTGATTTCTAGCAGAATGAAATGCGTGCTATGAATCAAGGAATTATATTGTTATAGCAAATAATCAAGTGTTTATTTACATACATTTTGATATCCCTACATATTTAAAATAATTATGTGCATTTTTTTTAATTTAAATCAAAATTCAACTGCCTCTCACTTTATGTGGTTTTGATATGAGACCACAGTATTTCACAATAGACAACCAGGGAAATAGTAAGAGAAAGGAAAGAGGGCAAAGGAACATTTTAAGTTTTATTAATTTGCGTTCAATGGAATAATAAATCTGCCATGCCCTTCCTGCGATTCCTTACTCATCTAAGGATAGAACTGTTTCTGTGGGTGGAACTAATGTTCATTATCTAGGCCCAAATACCCTTGGTAGAAGCTTCTTTGAGCACCTCACTCCACTACTAAAACAGTAACAGGTAATAGCAAGAGAGATAGATGATAGCAAAACAAATGTAACTTACCAATTCACGATTGTACCTGGGATCAGGACTTGGGTTCGAATCCTGGCTCCTACATTTTACAATTTGTGGTCCTGGGAGTTTCTTAAACTTATGTGCCTTAATTTTTCCATCATCATCTATAGAAGGATATTAATAGTGCCTATCCTGTACATTTGCTATAAGGGTTAAATGAGCTAGAACATGAAAAGTGCTTTGTGAACAAACAACCCAATTTAAAAAAATGGGCCAAAAACCTTAATAGACAACCACCAAAGAAGATATACAGATGGCAAATAAGCATATGAAAAAATGTGCCATATCATATGTCATCAGGGAAATGCAAATTAAAACAATAAGATGCCCTCCACACCTAGTAAAATCACCAAAGCCTAAAGCACTGACAACACCAAATATGGACGAGGATGTGGAGCAACAGGAACTCTCATTCACTGCTGATGGGAATGCAAAATGGTACGGATACTTGGGAAGGCAGTTCGGTGGTTTCTTATAAAACATACTCTTACCATACAATCCAGAAATCATACTCTTTTGTGTTTACCCAGCAGATTTGAAAACTTATGTCCATACAAAAACCTGAACACAAATGTTTATAGCAGCTTTACTTATTTTTTTTTGTTTTGTTTTGTTTGTTTTTTAGCTGAGCCATCCCACCACCTGTTGGCAGCTCACGGCTGCTCAGCTCGGGCTGACTCGAACCACTGTTGCTCAGAGCTCAAACTCTTGAGCGAGCTCTTAACCANCGGCTGCTCAGCTCGGGCTGACTCGAACCACTGTTGCTCAGAGCTCAAACTCTTGAGCGAGCTCTTAACCAACTGAGCCACTCAGCCGGCCCGCAGCTTTACTTATAATTGCCAAAACTTGGAAGTAACCAGGATGTCCTATAGTAGGTGAATGCATAAACTGTGGTACATCCAGACAATGGAATGTTATTCAGCATTAAAATGAAATGAACTATCAAGCCATGTACAGGCATGCCGGAAACTTAAATTCATATTACTAAGTGAAAGAAGGCAATCTGAAAAGGCTACAGACTGTGTGATCCCAACTATATGGCATTCTGCAAAAGGCAAAACTATGGAGACAGTAAAAAGGCCACCGGTTGCCAGAGGTTATGGAGGAGAGAGAGACGAATAGGAGAGAACAGAGGGTTTTTCGGGCAATGAAAATATTCTGTTTGATGCTAATATAGTGGATATATGTCATTATACATTTGTCCAAACATGTAGAATGTAAACACAAGAATGAATCATAATATAAACTCCAGACTTTGAATGATAATGATGTCATTGCTGGCTCATCCATTGTAACAAACGTAACACTCTGGTGGGAAATTTGATAGTGGAGAAAGCTTTGGATGTGTGAAGATGGGGGCTATATGGGAAACCTCTGTACTTTCTGCTAAATTTTGCTGTGAACTTCAAACTAAAGTTAAAAAATGACGCCTATTAAAAGACTTAAAAAATAAAATCTATTAAAAATTTTAAAAATATTTTTAAGATATATTTGTTCCCTTCACCTTCTATTGCTTATATCTTTAGTTATTTTTGTCATAAATGAGTGATAAATTTGCTCAACAGTTTTTTACAACTAAAAAAAGAAGCATTTTGTAAGGCTGCTGACCCTGAGTTAGCATTCAATGCACATTAGATACTTTAGTATTAACATGTTAGTACTCTTAATTTATGAAATTTTAAAAATCATGAGATTTATATGAAATATCTAGAATATGCCAATCAATACAGACAGAGAGTAAGTAAATTCAAAGCTTCCAGGACCTAAGGAGACAAAAATGGAGAATGACTGCTAATGATGTTTCTTTTTCAAAATGATGAAAATGTTTTACATTAGTTCATGGTGACAGTTGTACAACTCTGTAGCTATACTATATATCACCAAATTGTACACTTTAAAAGAGTGAGTTTTATATGAAAGAGTGAGTCAATTATATCTCAATGAAAATGTTGTAAAACTAAATGAGAAGAATAGAAACACAAGTATATTTTGAAGTAGCGGTTTCTTATTTGTATATAAAACACCCACTATTTGTTAAGCACACTCCTTGCTATATAGAATATATTATTATATAATTTATCATATATAGTATACTACATAGAATTTGTCATTGAAGGACTTACTATAAATAAACAAGAAACACCTCAGATAATAATAAGTGCTTCATTGAGGATAAAATTAGTTGAGATAGTAAGTGACTGGGTGGTTATTCTAGTTTCAGAAAGGAAGAAAAGCTTTACTGAGGAGGTATGTCAGCTGAAATATGATTGTCTGGAATGAACCATCGTGTAAAGACCGGGGAGGAACATTCCAAGAAGAAGGAATAGCTAGTAGAAAGATTCAAACAATAACCGCCTTTATGTGTTTATGGAGACCATAAAGCATAGTGAGAAACGGGGGAGAGGGCTAGGGTCATAATCTGCAAATCAGCCTGGAAGGAGCCTTTCCAAGTTTTCTCACAAGAAATGAATAATGATACCTAACGTGGAAAATTGCCATGATATTTTTAAAAATACGTGGATAATATTTAGCATAATGTCTAACACATAGTTGGAGGCAAATGAATATTCCTACTCTATTAATTTGTCAGGTACATATAGACTGACCCAATAATGGGTGTGGGAAATAGACAATAGATTTAAAGCATGAACAAGAGTAACTTGGGGCTCAGGAAAACCCACTCTTTCTTAATCTGTGAAAAAAGAAATGGTGAGATTTCCTGCAGTAACAAAGAAGAATCTATTGAATAGAAAATGAGTTGCTAATATATCAGACTTTCTTTTAGATTCCAAATCTTGCAATATCAAATGTTTTCTAGTCTTCATATTAATTTGTTTTGCTGTCAGATTGCATTTCCTTGCTTATTTTTTAAAGCTAGTGTATTCTTTATTTTCTATATTATCTGTGTTTTTTTCTGTCTTCTCTTATTCTTCAAATTATGCAGATAAATGTGTACAAAGTTAGAAGGAGTTAATTCTACAAAAAAAGAACTTTTACCATTTGGTTAATTTTCTAAGAAGCTCTATATAGATCATGTTACTTTTTAAAGCTGGTATTCTTTTCTGTATTATCTGTGTTTATTTTTCAAAGCTGGTACTCTCTTTTCTATATTATTGTGTTTTATTTCCTCTTTTATTTTTCAACTATGCAGATAAATGTGTTTAAAGTTTGAAGGAGTTAACGCTACAAAAAAGGAACTTTTATTTGGTTAATTTTCTAAGAGACTATATATAGATCATGGACATAGACAAAATATGAGATACTACATAAAAGAGAAATATCAAAGACATTTTCTCTTTTATTAAAACCATCAACAATAAGGACTTTGACAATAGTTTTCTTGCCAAGGTTATCATCAGCCCTCTACTCTTAACATGGGAATAAAAGAACTTCCAGTTTTTAGGCACTGTGCTATGTTATTGTCTAGCTATAGGAAGATAATATAATGCTGCAGTCAAAAGAAAAAGCTTAGAATAATAAGGTTTGGCATAATCTAAATTTCAACGTTCACACACTTTCTAGCAGTGTGACCTTAAACTAGTTATTTAACCTTCCCAAGACTCAATATCCTTGTACATAAAATTATGATAATAGTAATTGCTTCATAACATGCCATAGCAAAAGTATTTAGCACAGTTTCTGTAACATCCAATATGATAATATAGCCATCATCACCATCACTACTTTCTCTTTATAAAACTATGTTAATGAAAAAAGAGTAGTTCTAATTTACAAAATTAAATTTATATTATATGCTAGTTAATCTACATAAAAGTATGAAGAAAAATAAAACACCTATCTTTATTAAAATACTCAGTAAACAAGCATTAAAATTTTGTTTGGGTTTGTAAACCTAACCTTGGTGTTTATGATGAGAATAAAAATAACCACTATTAGGTTACATTTTTTTGTGATTAACTTCCTTTTATGTACTTTCCTTCTATTGATAGTTTAGAATATTTCATAGCTGAATTACTTAGAAATGACTTTCATTTCATATGATGTTCCCAATATTATATTGAGCGCTTGATTCCAATTTCTTTAGAAAAGTTGTGGCCCCATCTCTTCCCTTGAACAGTATTTGTGAGTTGACAAACATCAAGGGCTATGCTGTAGCATGCACAAGAGATGTGGAAAGATACTGTTTAAATTAGTACCATAAATTGTCCTTTTATGTTTCCCAACCTCATTTTTATTGAAATGCATTAAATTACCCCAGACATCTAAGGATACAGCATGCAATTCATAATATAATAATCTTTATGGTTAACTTAATTCCATTAACCTCATCTTTGAAAGGTGGCAAATTACAGAATACAGGGTACACTTTCATTTGGGGGGGGGAAGCTGTGAACTATTTAGGTGATGGTTGGTGGGGGAAATCAGTTAGTTATGTAATTTTTTTTAAAGTTTCCTTTGGTCTGTTTCACATGAAAGCTCTGTGCTCTGCTAGATGACATTGGATGATGGTGCCCTGCTCGAGTCACTACAATTCTGATTATTCAAGGTAAAAAATTACTAGTGGGCATATCCACAGATTTAAAGACCTAAATTTGTATTTTTGGACCACATTTCACCTTAGTGAAAGTCATATTTAGAAATTACTTAGGCATTTCAGTGTGAGAAGTTTATGTTCTTGCTATGAAAATGTGTGTGCGTGGTTGTGCAAATTTATATACACAGCCTGAGATTTGGAGGTTACTAGTATTGGATAATTAAAAGTTGTGTTTTCATGGCAATAAGTGAATTTCCTGTGCTGTGAGTCACTTTGGGGGCTGTGTGCATTGCTTAAATGGTATTCACTGAATTGCTTTGGTGGATTCTCTGCTTGCTTGTTTTACAACTCTAGAAAACACGTATGAATGTGTGGAGTTTGTTGAACCTACAAAATTTTACTTGGACGTGATTGTAAAGAAAGTGAACACAGTGTCATGCAACCTGTGAAAACTCTGACTAGTGGGTCTCTATCAAGCTTCCTTAGGAAAGTTTGCACAACTCCCGCTCTCCAATCATCCTGCATATGAATTGAGCCTCTTTAATTTATTTGAAGCTCTTTATGACTTCTGAAAACCAGATATTTTAAAGTTTTAAACTGTCATACTATATGTCCAGTCTCCATTTGTGCTCTTTATTTGTAGTGTTAATTTTGCACTTTGAGCGCACAAGTCAGCCCCTTTGGTTCACATGAATAACAAGGTATATATTTGGAGAGAACGTCAGGAAATTTGTAATCACTTATTTAAAATGTTTGAATAGTAGAGAGGTTACACTTAGAAGAACTGCATCAAATTTTAGGCTACTAAAGTTTGCTATACTCTGTAACCTAAGGCTATATGTAACCTTGGTCTGAGGTCTTCTATGAAATCATGCTGTTAATTTCACAGTAGATAGGCAAATGAGAAAATGGATTAACACAACCATATTATAAGAGGTAGCTTTTAGGTGCATGGGTTCTGGAGACAGGCTGACTGCTGAGTTCAAATCTCAATGCTACTGTTTAATAACAGTGACCTTGGGCAAGTTACTTAGCCCCTTTCTGACGCTCTTTATTTTTTTTAATTGTTCATGTTTTTAAATTTATTGAAGTGAGATTGGTTAGTAAAATTATATAGGTTTCAAGTAAACAATTCTATAATTCATCATTTGTATATCACATTGTGTGCTCACCACCCAGAGTCAGTTCTCCCTCCATCACCATATATTTGATCCCCTTTACCCTCATCTACAACTCCCCTCCCCCCTTACCCTCTGGTGACCACTAAACTGTTGTCTGTGTTTATGAGTTATGTTTCTTCCTTTGTTTGTCTTGTTCCTTTGTTGCTTTCAATTTTATGTCCCTCATATGAGTGAAGTCATGTGGTTCTTGGCTCTTTCTGTCTGACTCATTTCACATAGCATGATAATCTCAAGATCCATGTGGTACATATATACAACGGAATATTACTCAGCCATAAGACAAGATGAAACAGTGCCATTTGTGACCTTCTTAATTTTTAAAATGAGTAATGATAGTACTTAATTTGTAGGTTTGTTAGAAAGATTTATATTGCTTAAAAGGTATACAGTATGTAGTGAGTACTGTATATTTTATAGTTACTATTATCATTAGCTAGGGGAAAAGAAACCAGTGTTTGAAGGTAGATACCTGTCTCCAGTTACTGCTATCAATAACCACTAGCAAATAGGAATTTGATGTAGCTGTATTCAGCCTGTATGCCACAGCTAGTTTTTGATGTTTCTTTGTTTTTATTTGCCATGTTTTCTTAATTCCTGTTGGAAAATCTTTTGGGGTCCCTTCCATTCATTTTTGCAGGGTAGCTTACTTATCTCAGAGTGCCCATTAGCAGTGCAGGACATTGGTGTCAGGAAAATCTATTAAATGCAGTCCTGAGATTTCATATCTATAATTGTATAAAGGTATGTTTTTCAGGGGTAGTGTTGTATAAGTAAATGGATATAAATCATAGACTGCTAAAACTAGATGGGACCTTAAAAGCTATGCAGTCCAACCCCCTTATTTTATAGATGAGAAAACTGGGGCTCTGAAAATGGAGTGATTTGTCCAAAGCCATAATAGTTATTGTCTGCGATGAGGAAAATATCCAAATACCTGTGGAAAATCCTAGGTTATTTCCACTAAAATTTTATGTCTAAATTAGTGTCTAAAAGATTCCATTGAAAATAGCAACAATTTCTTCCTCCCAGACATCTTTGCACTATTCAGGAAAACCTGAAAAGCATGCTAGAAGCCTCTCTCTCTCCCTCCCGTTTCAACCTCTAACTGAGACAAAACGCTCCAACTACCCACTCTCTCTTGCAAAAACAATCTAAAATATTGAAACTAACATGTATAATTTGGGTAGCAAATCACCTACTTACCATATATACCAGCAATATGCTTGCTGGGCAAACCCACTTAGAATTCATCGACATTAAACAACATTTCAAGATACCATCCCAAGACTTAACTAATAAAATGAACTGACCTTTGACTCAAGAATGTATCCATGATGCTTTCAGACAGGACAATACCTCTTGACTATTGAGAGCAGCAACGTGATCTATAAGGCTCTCGTTGTGCCCTTTGAAAAGTCAAACAGAACCACTGTCACTTAAAGCTGATAGGCCCAAAAGAAGCTGGGAATCCAAAGGTCCCCATTTATACAAAGTATGTGCTTCCCTGATGGGTATTTATCTTCCAACTCAGAGTAGACATTTTATGTAGGAAGGAGGCTGCTTGTGATTCCCTGAGTAAGCCAGAGAAGCACAACGAGGGATGATACTGTCCATTTAGTTGTCAGCCTCCCAAATGGGAAGCAAGTAATAGCAGAGGGATAAATGTGGCAGAAAGCAGGGGTGAGGAAGGGAGCGGTTAGATATGGGAAACATCAAAGAACAAGAAATAGCCACAAACCGATGCCAGAGGCCAGCCAGAAAAGGGGAAATGGTACGAGTACCAGCACAAATACTGAAGAAGGGCTCTTAAAGGGAGGGGGGTGCTCACAAGGGAGACCTTGAAATGACAATAATCCATTCCTGGATGAAAAGAAAGGAAAGTTTATTATTTTTCTCTGAGGCAAAAGATATGTAGAGTAATACCTTGTTTTGCGAGCATAGTTCGTTCTGGAAACAAACTATTCGTCTTGCAAGACATCGTTCATTGACCATGTTAAAATGTATTAGAAATGTTTGCTTGGCTTGCGGAATACTCACAAACCACGTTACCTGCAGTCCAAGGTTTTCCTGTATTTTTTTTCTTTCAAAAAAAAACCAATAAAATGAAGATAGAATGGACTAAGGAATGAGGGGAGAAAAAGAAGGAAAACGGATATATACAGAAAGCGGTAACAAAAGCAGTGAGCAGTGTCCCTATCATTTAAGCTGGTAAAAGTTGTGTTTCTGTCTCCTTCCAGCTGTGTAGCCTACAAATACTGGGAATTAGAGATAGGAGAATGCTGTTTCTGTGAGAACATCAATTAATGAATTCCAAATGAAGCTTTGGCTGCCAATAAACAGCCGAGTGATCAGGCCTAGTCACCTCTGTCTGATGTTTCTCCCTGTCAAATAGGTAATGGTAATATTTATTCTATCTAGCTCAAAGGACTTTAATCAAGAGATATTGAGTAAATGCATGTATAAATGGAGGCCATAGAGCATAAATGTTTAAGAGCAGAGTGATTAAAAAGATGGACTCAAAGCCAAACCTTCTGGGTTTGAAACCCAACTCCTTTTCATCTTATGTCTGTATTCTTGGGCAGGTCAGTTATCCCCTTTTCCTCAGTTTCTTCATCTGTAAAAGAGAGTTAATAATGGCGCCTACCTCATAGGGTTGCTGCGAGGAGTGAGCTAATACATGAAATTCACTTAGAACAGCACCTGTCACGTATTGAGGGGCATCTGGACTATTTTCATTGTGTTGATGCTTTGGAAATAAACCTTTTATACGAATGTAAAACAATGCATCCATCAACAGTACTACATAGGAATTAGAATCATTGATGTTGCTAAAATGTCCTATCCTCAATCATTACCTTGCGTGCCTTCATTCATTTTCTCTTCTTCCTCATGTCTGCGCTTTTTCAGTCCTGTCTCTCTTACTTCATTGCAAAAGGAAGTCATTTTTTTGCTTCATTTGCTGAATATATATTACGCATGAAGCAATTACTGAGCACTTACTATATACAGGCACTGCTAGAAATATAAAAAGGTATAGGCAAACTTTTTGCCCTGGAACACATATATCCAGCACAAGGAAGCAACTCGTAAAATAAGAAACACTATGATTACATTTATGAACAAAGTTATTTCACCTGGGCTTACTTGGATGCAAAGGGCAGACTTACCAAAGATGTTAAAATGATAATCGAGTTTCGATGCTACTATATTAATTCAGACGTTCTATATCTCATATTTCACTTTTTAATTTGTCTTTTGCCAGCAAAACTTAGGGCTGGAATCTCACTTTTACTTATTCCACTCCTATCATCCTCCCTCACCACTAAAAAAACAAAGTAAAAATAAACTTGTTTTACGCTTAAATGCTTCTGATGATGTTTTCTCAATGACTCATTCTATTAGACTAACAGTTCTCATACTAAGTTAAAGTGGTTGGAAAACCTAGCTCACTTTGTCGAAGTATGTTTTATTTCTCTTTCTACTGCCCCAATTTGTTCTGATAGTCTTGGGCGAGAACTGCAAAATAGCGTTAACCTTACTTCTTATGAAGTTTAAGGAAGGAGGAAGCAATCTCCCTCCATAGTCAATTCCTATAAATGCTGAGGTGAACAATTATAGTAGAGATATTTCTACAGGGGTATGTGTTTTCTGTTAGTGGTACAAGTTTCATATATATGTGGGAACTTGAAAATTCTTATTCTTAATGAAATATAGCATAGTTGGAGAACCATGTCTGCTATTTTACAGATAGCACTCTGCCTCTAATGTCAATAGTTCTTGTTTTTGGTCCCCAAGGGTAGGTCCCTTACTTATGTGTGCCTCTTACCTGTATAACCTCCAGTACACATTTTGCATATTTTAAGAGGAAGCAGAATTTTGTTTTACAATACAAAATAATGCATGCTCACTATCCAATGTAGAATACAGAAAAACACAATGAAAGTAATAGTTGCCCATCATTTTATAATTCAGGGATAACCAGTGTTAACTGTTTGCTACATACATTCCTAATGACAACTATATAACGATAGCTAACATTTATTGAGTATTTTATATGCACCAGGCAGTTTCAATTGACTTTATATGTTACGCATTACCCATTTATGCCTCACAACAATTTTTTGATATAAGTACTATTACTATACCATCTTAAAAATGAGGAAATTAGTGCAATAATAAGGTGCAATAACTTGTTAAGGATAACCATGACAGTATAAAATGGAGCCAGGATTCTAAACCAGGCAGCCGGGTTCAGAGCCCAGCTTTTCAACCACTAAGCAATGCCTTTTTAGTATTATACATACAATTTTGTAAGCTGCTTTAATTTCCTTAATATACCATTTTTTTGCCAACATCTTTAAATATTCTCTTAAGAATATGGTTTTCTTATGGGCCACCTATAAATCTATCAGTTGGACATGCCAGAATTACTTTAATTCCTGTTTCATAGATGTTTAGTTTGCTTCCAATTTTTCACAATAGAAATTATCTAGCCTATCTTACAAAAATTCTGGACAGATGTACAAGTTTTTAGTGACTTTAATATTTATTTAAATGAGCAGCTATTGGAAGTCCATGGTGTACATGATCAATATAAAGCATGTAGTAAATATTTGCTGTGCAATAACTGTGTTCCAGGAACAGTGCTAGGAGGCCCTAGGGAACAGAAAGCTGTAAAGCCAGTCTTTCTATTCCTAACTAGCTTTTAATCCAATGGAGAGAGATCCGTGTAAAACTGTGTGTTTCAGTAGACGGCAGACTGGTGTGTTGAGGAATGAATGGCAGGTGATGAAATTTCAACAATGGATGGAAACTGTCCAATCAAGACTTATAATAACCAGGGTAGGTGATGTGAGGAAACTCGTATTTTAAGAAGATATATATGACAGCATTATACCCGTGAGGAATGGTAAAGACCAGAGCTATTCCTACTTAACTGGATTTATTTGATCATTTCTAAGGATTTTGTGAGGTTCAATCCCATATATTGTATTGGCCTTGTATAAGTGATGTAATATATGGGGATGCCATTAACCAAATGCTGATTATAAGGAGAAGAATCAGTTCTGTTGGCTAACAGTCTCAGATATAAATTAAGGGGTTTAACAAATAGTTTTTCCCAGGACTTGGAAGTACTGAAGCTTTGAACGTTCTAGGAAATTTCCAAGTGATCTCAGGTCCAAGTGGTAAGGTGACCATTCTCTGAGACTGGATCTTCTGCAGTGAGTCTGTGGTCTTTTTGTATTTTACTCTAAAGACCTTGGTGTTGCCTTCAGGGGTTACTGACTAGCTTTTAGTTGAAAGCTGATTGATTTAGATATATACCTCCTGTAGTTGATGGGGTTTGTTGCCAGAAATATCCTTTTGCTTATCATTGGGGAAGGTTTTTGTTTCTACTGCTGGATTGAAAGGTGTCCCCCAAGATTCCAGTACTCAGCTCATTGAGAAAAGCTTAAAGCTAAAGGAGGGAAGATCTTAGCTCTGTTTGATGAAGGAGAGGCTGAGTGAAATAATTGCTCCTGGGTTGGCTCAGGTTCTTCTAGATGTTAATGTTTATATCAGAACTTAACAGTTGGAACTATGCCATGTGGTGAGACTTCTGTGAAAACCCTCTTATATGCAATTCCAATTCTAAAATGATTTTTTGCTCATTCGATGTGAAAGTTACCATGGATCCTCCCGAACAAGCAACCACATCGACTTTCATCCTGTTGAACTTCTCAAAGCAAATACCCCTGTGATCCTGAATGTATCATTATCTGTTCTTTTCTTCCAACTGGCTGTAACTCCACGGGAAAGACATGGAATCAAAGGCAAAGAACAATACTACAAAAAAATAAACGGGCCATGAAGAATCGTGCTCAAAATCATAAGTAAACATAGACAGGTCCTCTCACCAGAGTGATGGGATTCCAGAAGCTGGAAAGAAGCTGGCTGAAGAACTGGAAAGGGCTTGGCTTTCCATGAACTTAATGACTGACCCTAAAGTTCCTCCCTAAGAGATAAGCTGCAATCATAGCACAGTTTGAATAAAAGTATACCTTTCCAAGGTTACTGCAGAGCAATTAGGACTGGGATCCTTTACTCTTATAGAGAAAGCTCTTTAACCACTTATTTCATTTTTAATTTGTTTGTCTTTTTTATTACATTTATTGGGGTGACACTGGTTAGTAACATTATATAGGTTTCAAGTGTACAATTCTGAAATACATCATCTATATATTACATTGTGTTCACCACCCAGAGTCAGCTCTCCTTCCATCGCCATATATTTGACCCCATTTACCCTCATCTACCACCCCCTCCCCCCTTACCCTCTGGCAACCACTAAACTGTTGTCTGTGTCTGTGAGTTTTCGCTTGTTTGTTTGTCTTGTTCCTTTGTTGCTTTCAGCTTTATATCCCACATATGAGTGAAGTCATATGGTTCTCAACTTTTACCATAAGACTTATTTCACTTAGCATAATAATCTCAGGATCCATTCATATTGTCGCAAATGGCAGTATTTCATCTTTTCTTATGGCCGCATAGTATTCCATTGTATGTATGTACCACATCTTCTTTATTGTGACCGCTTCTTTTAAATTGACTTCCATTGAACAGTAATGCCTCCCAGCTTGCACTTCCAGGCACTGTACTGGGTAATGTGTTTACAGGATGGTCTCATTTTGCTTTTTGTAATAGGAGATGGATAGCTTACTGCTACTTGGAGGCAACTTCAGAAACACAATTTTCATGGTGGTAGTTTAAAAAAATGCGATTATTGGGAATAATAACTCCAGAGACAAAGACTGAATGAGATTACTTCCAATTTATTCAGCACATCGCCAGGTTATTGAAGTTCTCATTTTAGATCTGTGCATTCAGAGTCCACATTGTTCCCTGATGTATTGTATATTTAGGTTCTTACTATCATATATAGGCATTAAGTTTGCCTCCAGCTCTCAATAGGAGTCTAGCCTCTCAGAACAATTGTTTAGCCAGATCTCTGGCAGCTCTACTCCTTGCTTACTTACTACTCCTATTTCTTTAAAGTCAAAATATAGAAAATATACATTACTGAAAGGAAGAAAACCCATCTCCAACACCATTATGGTGTTTTTCAGTTCAGAGGCTTATTTTGTATGCATCATTTGATTTAATTTCCTTCAAAGCCTTGGGAAATGTGGGTTATTATCATCTTATTATTGTTGTTGATAAATAGCAGCTACTATTTATTTAGCACTAACTCCACATTAGGAACTGCGCTAAACACCTTGTAGTTGATCCGAACAATACCCTTTGGAAACTGAAATTAATATTATGCCCATTTTACAGATGATAAAACTGTGGCTTAAATGACATGTCAAGTTTACACAGCTAGTAGGTAGTCGAATTGGAATTCAAGCACTGGTTGATCTGCTTTGACTCCAGAGCCTGTGCCTTGCATCTCTATGGGGTGTTGCCACATTATTTTATCGATGGAAAGCCTAGTGATGCCAAAAGTTTTAATAAGTTGCCCTAGGTCATTAAGTTAGCTCCTAATGCCTTCCAACTGCAACCACAAACATTTTCCATTATACCATGCTGTACCCAGGGCTTCTAGTCGCTTATGTGGTACCCTGAAAATTAGACAAAGGAGCATCCCAACCCACAGGAGGACCCGTTTTTTAAAAAGCATGCTTTTTTTTCCGATTTGACTCTGCCTCATGCCAGGGTCACAAGGATGGGTGAGTGGAGTGTGGGTATGGATTTCAGCCCCTACTCATCATCCCCTTTGCTTAATTAAGAACCGTTGTGCCAGGCACAATACCCAGAGCCATAAGCAATGGCCCTGGCTGACCTCCTCGAAACGTAATAGCTGGGCATTCTGAAATAATGTTAAGGGAAGTATCCAAAAGATATTTTCTGTAAGTATGTGCTCTTAGAAGCTGTAAGGAAATAAAATTTGTACTCCACTAATTACATTTCTAATATGCTCACATTTTCCTTTCACTGCCAACAAAAACGTCTAACGAGATGTAATCTGACAGCACTCATGCTACAACTCCCCAGAAGTCAAAATGTGTCACTAGTCAAAATGACCCTCATCTTCACAAGCCCTTGAAGAGGAGTCAAGGATCATTTATGAAGTGGGTTTTAACCACAGGGCGATATGTTGTGCTACACTTATGTCACTGAGCTTGGGGATCCTTTTTTTATGTATTTATTTCAACTTACTACCACATCCCTTTTCAAAATGGGTTGCTTTTCATAATACAGCTACCCTGGGCACAAAGCACATATCCTATAACTTGAATATGCTTTCCACTGAAGTACCGACAAAGTAATAGAATTAACGTGCGCCTAACTATAATAAGAAAACAACAAATTGCATGAGTGTGTAATGAGGACACTGATAATCACAAAAGAGTTTTTTTAATAAAATGTCTATGAGTGAGGATGTACTTGTTTGAGAGGCTCGGGAATTTTTAGTTTGAAAAATGCCTCATCTGACTGGAGTGTGTTTGTGAAAACACACAGCTGATAAACTTCAAAGAGCGTGGTCTAGCGAGTGGTTTTCAAGCTTGCCTATCAGAATCACCTAGGGAACTACGTAACAATGCGAAGAGGTGAGCCCTGTGATTGCTTTAAGGAACTTAGGTGTCTCCTATGTTCTGTAGTAACGCTTCACTTGATTCTGATGCAGACCAGGTCTGTGGGCACAAATTCTCAGAATTGGCTGCGCATTGGAATCGCTGGACTCTCACACCTGGCACTTCTGATTTCCTTGGTATTAAGTGCAGCTTGCGCCTTGGGAAGTTCACAACCTCCCCACGTGATTCTCATATCAGCAAAGTTTGGGAACCAGTAGTCTTAAGGCCTTGCTACCCAGTGTGTGCTCCAAAGACCAGCAGCAGCAGCAGCAGCAGCAGCAACAACAACAACAACACTTGGGAGTTGGTTGGAAATGTGGTATCTCAGGGTCTCACCTAGAATTAATGAATCAGAATCCAGCATTTACCAGAGTACCCAGGTGAGTTTTATGCACATTAACTTGGGAAACACGCTGGACGAGGAAGTCAGGCAGAGCTGGATTTTTAGCCATTTCTAATTAGCTAGGTGACTCTGGGAAGCTCTCTGAGCTCCAGTCTCCTCGCCTGGAAAATGAGCTTGATGATAAGCATGTCAGTATTGCAGGCTTGCTGGGGGAGATGCTTGAACTGCAATACTGGAAATTCGTAGCTTCATTGCTAGGACAGTGAAGATACTCAGGAAGCATGAAGTCCCTCTTAACAGACAGAGTTGCTGTGAACTTTTTCAGCACTGGTGGTCAGAGGGCACCTGAAGCAAAACACCCTCAGTTGGCTGGCCCCACAGGCCTTCCTATTCCTCTCCTATTAGTGAGAGTTCTTTGGAGCTGTGAATTCAAGGTGATTTTCATTAATTCCAAAAACATAAATGCTTCCTAGATGCAAGTGTCTTCTTCTAAAAGGATTAAACCCTAGGAAAGCAGGCCTTAGGCACAATGCCCTTGAAGATACCTTGGGTCCCCTGCATTGTTGCGCGGTTGTGCTCAGTTTAATCATACAGTGCCACCTATTCATGCCCTGTTATCTTTAATTTTCCCTTTTCGATCTTAATCTGTTCTTTCCCTCCTCCTCGGCCAAGAGTTCATTTCTTTATAGAAACTCATATATATATATATATATACACACATACATACATACATACATATATATACATACATACATATACATACATATATATACATACATATATATATACATACATATATATACACATATATATATACACACACATATATATGTGTGTGTGTATATATATGTGTGTATATATATATATATATATATATATGTATATATATATATATATATGTTCCTTCTTTTTGTCTTCAAGCCACTAACTTCTGTAATGATCTATTTTTTTCCCCTTAATTTCCCTTCCGTGCCATAAAACATTTTTGTTCTGTTGCTGTTCTCCCTGAACTAAGACGTGGAACTGACTTGTTCAGTAAAGTTTATATCTGATTGAAAGGGCATGACAATACTTTCTTTGTAGTGCAATCGTTTTCACATTAAGAAGGAAGTAGAAATGTCTAATTGGATACCGCAGAAGAAATACCCTCAACTAATCTTTCTAAGCAGGACGACAATGAGTAATGATTACAGTTAATTAAGTTAGGCAACCTCTATTTCCATTCACTTAGCAACACTGCTAATTATATACTCATTCTACAAGGTTCCTTTAGTTCTTCTGTAATTTGGATGCGGTACTCTTTGTAGGCAAGGGGATACTGTACGATTAATGAGCTTTCTTCCACCAACACCTCCTGTTTTCTCCAAATGAAATTTCCCCATCTGGAAATTGAGACTGGAAAAAGGAGCAAGGGGGGAAAAAAGCCGTCGCGTTTTAACTTATTTCCCGCACAGCGCATGTTTATAATTGCAAAATATTTCATGGTAAAGAAAACAGTGGCATTTGATTTCTTTTGGAGCCTTGGGAAATTGTGGCTGATTTTAAAATAAAATAAGTACAGAACTTGGCATTTAAAAATGTAAATGGGAATAACGCTTTATATTATATGCTTTTGTTCACTTTAAATAAATGTGTGTTGAGCACTTACTGTTGATCAGGCCCTGAGTCTACTAAGGGAAAAAAGGGGGAAGCCCTAATTCTGATTCTGGGTTTCTTTTCATGGATGTCACTCACTCTAGCAACTTAGAAAACGGGGAGAGCTGCAGCTAAACCCGGGTATATTATTAATGAAGCACTTGGAAAAAAATTAGTTTATGTGCTTTGATCAGATGGGGATTGACGTTTGTAAGAGTTTTATTTTTAATCTGAAAATCCACTTTAATCTTATGCTCTGAGTAAACAGTCATTACACAAGGCTGACACAGTTCTGTACTTTCGAGAAGCAGGATTCAAGGTTTAACTTCAGATATAATCTTGAGTAAGTTATTTATATTATTCCTTTGATTTAAAAAAGTTGGGGTTTATGTGGATGGGCTTTTGATTCAATCTTCAGTAATCTCCATTTGCTTCAAGAATTGTTGCATTGTGGCTTGCATTTGGTTTAAGATTGTTTCAGGTTTTCCGATTTTTTTAAAAGATATATCTGAAGGAAGATATTTGGATGTCAAGCACTCTTATTTATAGTTTCATAGGAACTTCAAATGTGTTTTGAGCAGCACTGGACTTTTTTTTTGAGGTGTTTGTTTGTTTGTTTGTTTGTTTTTCTCCTAGCATCACACAGGTGCATAACTTTCTAGGTCCAGTCTCTCTTTTATGCGTCCTCCTTTCTGCTTCTCTTTCATAACATGGGTTTGCATAAATGAATGCACTCTGGAGTTCACATGAAAACTAGACAAAAATACAGGTGTCCTCATAATAATCAGCTCCTCTAATTCTCCTCTCTGGCTTATGCTTCAGTCTGAGCGAAATCCCATATAAAGCAGGCAGCAGTTATTACTAGAGGAACTGAGGTTACTGATTAGAAGGGAACGTAATCAGGTAGATTGAGCCTGTGAGGGAAGAAACCATTGCTGTGAGAGGGGAGCATTTGCAAAATGCTCTCTGTGAATCTGTGAAGAATACCTCACTTTTCACGGTCACCAGAGTGGAAGAAACAGGTGCAAAAAGACTGTATGTGTGTCTGCTTTGGGGCGGCTGCTCAGAGATTATGTACCTGCTTTATCTGTGCTTGGCTATGACTCTACCTCCAGGTTTATCAGACCCCATAGAATGTGTAAGAGAAAAGTACCAACAGGGAAATCAGCAAAAAGCTTTCCTATGAAGGTGTAGCAAGCCACCGCAGAATTTGAAATGTCTGAGGTCTTATCTGGTGAGTAAAAGCTGCAGATAAATGCCACAGCCATTCAGAAGAATGATAAATGCCACACAGATTCGGAAGGAAGCTTCCCCAAAGGTGACTCCTTTGGTCAATTTGCAACCTCTCGGATAAATTGGGATCACTCCTATTCCATATGGCTTTTTCTAAAAGTTACATTGGGGCTTTTGTTGCGAGACAGGGAGGGAAGGGTTTGACATCAATGACCTATAGGATATACTGCAAGTCAGTGAAATGAGGAGGAACCCAAATTCTACTTTTTTCGGGGGTTATGGCTTTTATGAACTTTGTCTTCAGAAATCTAAAATTATTTCTGGTATGAAGAAACAAAAAAAAAACGTAATGACCCAGACTTTAATCAATCAACAGTAATATTTCAATATCTAAGGACCTAGACTGAATCCATAAATGCATTAGAAAACAAATGTGACAAATTTGTGTCTTAACAATAGAAACACCTATGAGATTAGAGTTTCAAGCAATGTTTATCAAAGAAAAATAGTAAAGAATGTTGTGGATAGCAATTTAGACATGATCTGATGTGCACAACTTATTGGGAAGCAGTAAATCCAGCTTTCCTAATTACCTGAGATATTTAAGAATGATTTTAAAGAGTAAACATTTATTGCTAAATGCCAGCTTGGAAATAAAGTAAAAAGGTTTTATGATTAATCATGTTACCTGCTTTTTAAAAAAATTATAAGCTATCTGAACATTCTAAATTAGCCAAGATGTGTTGTAGGTCTATATAAACTGTATGTTAAAAGTACATTAATTCCTAAATTATGGTAACTTTATTAAAATTCAAATCTCTTTGGAAAGTTTTTCTATCATTAGGAAGGAAGATGGCTAGTTTGGGGGAGAGGGCAGAGCTGAAAAGGTTGAGATCAAATAAGACTTGAAAATTATGAATATATAGTAGGAAAAAAGACAGTCCGATTGAAAGTATATTTAGATCTGAAGCTGTCCTATAATTTGGTTTGTAAGAAAAGCAACCCACTTTTGTAAGTCTTGTCTCTCATTTGCTGTGAACTAGGTGGTTGCCATTTCTTACTTATAGTTTGCCTTTTACTAATCTCTTTCTAAAGTTTTGTTTTGTTTTTTGTATTTGTGTTTTATTCATCAGACAGATTGTCCTGGAAGTACAGAGGCCAGTTAATGGTTTATGAGTTCAAGCTGAGCCGAATATAGCTAAGCTCTGTCTTGCTTGACATTTCATCAAAAGCTGTGTTGATTTGCAATGTTTACCGACCTATTTATTGAACTCTCACAGCGTGAACTATGCCACCAAGCTTGCTGACATTGCTGAGATTATCTCTAAATGCATGTACAAACTAAGGAGGAAAGAGAGAAACAGAAAAATAAGTTCAAAACAATCCTTGACCTATTTCATAAATTATGCTTATATAGTCCTTGATCTATTTGTCTGATCATTTCCTTCAAGACCCCATGACACAATTTTTCTCCTTTGATCTTCACAAAAGCTCTTGAAGAGAAACTAGAGCAGTGGTTCTCAGCCTTGTGCAGGCATCAGAATCCCCTGGAGACGGAGTGTAAAATACAGCTGGCTGGGCCCCGCCCACAGAGTTTCAGAGTCAGCCCTTCTGAGGTGTGGCCCAAGAATTCGCATTTCTAAAAGGTTCCTCAGGAGACACTGATGTTGCTGGTGTAGGGACCACACTCTGAGAACCACTGACACAATGAGAAGATTCTCATTTATGAATCAAAATCACCAAAGGTCAGGTAGATTAAGAATTTGGCTCATGGGAATTTATGCAGTTGGAGGACATTCTACGTAGAGGGAATGGACTCATGGGGAAATACAGGCTCAAGAAATAATCACTGGATTGAGATTTATGAATCAGGTAAATAGCTGGGACTCAATAAACTTCCTGTTGAATGAATGAATAAAAAAGAATTTGATGCATGTTCATTATTAAAAACAAAATACTTATTTTCTGTCTCTTAGTTGAGTTACCTGGGTTCTCTTTTATACGATTTTTAGAGATGTTTCCACTGCACGAGAAAATAAACACACATCCCTCACAAAATTGAGGTATTTGTTGAACTAATGATTAATGCATTAATATTGAATACCTATTTGGGGAAATTGTTATTCTACAGAAATGAGCAATAAAATTACTAAAGTAAACAGTTGGTGCTTAGTCTTCAAATGTGTAAAGCATTCATTTTTAATTACTCTTTTGATTCTTATTCCCCAGGAGACCTCTCTAAGTAAGGATTTAGTCTAAGATATTTTTAACAAAATGAAAGCATGATCCATCTTTTATAAGCACTTTAGTCTATAATGTACTTCAAAGTCTCTGCTTTTAGGTCAGTAAAAATAAGATGTTTTCTAACTCACCTTACTGAAGCCACAGTTTAGAAACTTAAACCATGGCAAGACTAGAAGTTTTACTTAATTATAGTGCCTAGGAAAAAATAAAAACATCTTTTAAGATGCTGATAACTAAATTGAAGCATTCTAAAAATTGAAACTTTTGCTTTTTTTTATTTTTAAGTTATATGCTCGTTTGTTATGGTCCATTTCTTTTAGTAAAATTTAAGCTTTGATATATTCTAATGGGGTCCAACATTAGATTAAATGTATAATATGGATAATTGACTTTTAATAGAATCTAATCTAGATGTTCATAACTTAGAGTTGGGAGTAGGCAGGCCTTTAAGGAAGTAGAGATGTTTATTAGAATCATTTTCTCAACTTTCTTGATTAAATACATCAAGAAAATAGATATCATCATTTATTTCAGTTTTATAGGGTATTCTTTTTGTCTAGTCTTACCTATCACATGCTACCTATATAGGCTTCAGAAATCATCAGCACTATGATGGCATTTTCATGTTATTTTAATTCAGATACGATTCTAAGTTGATGAAATGAGAGTAATGCTTAGAAAGCAAATGTACCATATTTCTGATGTGCAAGTTACATATGAAATGATTTATTTTGGCCTGGCTCACTTATAAGTTTGTTATTTTGTACTTCCCCATTCATGATTAAAGCAACTCCTAATTACTAAAATAGATAATATTTATGATGATAGATTATGTGGTTTTATTATGAGGGTAAAACCATCTTTAGTGGTGTTTCGGAGTATAAATTTGAGAAAAAGGATTAACTCTGTAGTAGGTAGGTCTCGTATCCTTTGGCTTTCATCATGGAATCCTTAGCTCTTAATATGTGCCTGGAATATAATGAGCATTCAATAAATTAGCTATTAGAAATAAATGAATGAATGAATCCTACAGGCAAATTTGCCCAGGAAAAAAAGGGAGGGGTATTTTAATTTTAATTTTTAATGCTGTTTATTTTGGTCCAGATGAATATCTATGATATTTTATGCTGATAGGTATTAGATCATTAACTGAATGTGAGAACAAAAGGCATTTTTTCCTGCTTTTCTTATTAATGTAGGATTTCTTTGACAAGCTCATTTGAGTCTCTCAGGATATAATCTGTCTATTCACCTTTTCAGTTTTCTAATTCCTGATGGTCAGGCCAAAATCATATCTCTTCAGTCACACATATACACACACACACACACGCGCACACATGCACACACACACACACACACAGATACACACGCTCCATGTATTTTATTTTGGGCTAGCACTTGAAATTGAAATGGAAGTTGGGGGAAGGGACATAGATGGATTTTTCCCCAGCCAATCAGAACTCAGCCTCTCTTTTAGAGAAGGTATTAGGAATATGGTTAAGAGAGGGAGAAGAAGAAAAACAAAAGGGTTGGAAGGAGGTCCCTACCTGTTTGTACCTTCTTAGGCAGCTTTAAGGTGCCGAATGCAGAAAAATGCTTGTACTTTGCTTTACATTCAAGACTCAAGCCAAGATTGAACATAAACCTGTTGGAAAATTCTTTTAAATTCAAGTCAAGGCACTTGAAACTACTACATGTAAAGGGTTTTTTGTTCTTTTTGTTTTTCTTCTTTTGAAAGTTAAGGGTCAGATTCTGTCTGCATGATGAGTAATGACTAAAGCATTGAGTAGTCCTCACGAAATTATCAGGAAATGTAGACAAATCTTTTTCCAATAAAAAGTGGGCATCAGTGATGTCTAACAAAGCCCTTAGGAAAGAATAAGGAGCAGAAATCTTGCCATATAATTAAAAATAATGAAATTATCTATCAAGGCTAGCTGTATTAGATTATTTCACTTAAAGATTTTTGATACCAAAAGTTTGAGTTTTAATTTAGTAAAAAAAATATATTGAGTATGTGCCTTACTAGAGAGAGTATCATTTATCCAATAGATTGTTATTTAACCTCCTTTGGAATCATAATTATTAATCATAAACTAAACCAAACTAAAAATAAAGTATACCACATGTGAAGCCATGGCAATGAATAAAACAATTTCTGTGTGAACTAGCCTGCTGTTCAAATTTGTTTATAGTTATGCTTCAGATACTATTTACCAAAATACTGACAGACTCCTGCAAGCACAATTTTTAAACACTTACCTTGGAGGCTTCCAGGACTCTGGAAATATTTCTGTTGGTTTAAAAAACAACAAAACATGTTTCTACTCAAAGCCTTATAGAGCACAAATAAAAAGATTCTGTAAAGCAGATTTTGAAACAAAAGGCTTTTGTGGTTCAGGTATTTCCAGTTAGCCTGTTCTTAAAAGTCTGCAAAAAAATGTTAAGTGAGTATTGAATAGAGTTTATACAATTCAACAGATATTGGCTTAGATTTAAAAGTTTGAAAACCAGTGGGAGGTAGTATATGTTGATCAATGGCAACGTGATATCAAGGTGCTACAATTCATTTTAATACTATTGGCCAACATAAAAATGTATAAAACACTCTTGCGTAGTTTAGTAGACCAGGAAACAAGTTTGCACATAGCATCCCCCAAATCAGCTGAAGACTTTTGGGGTTTAATTTTCCAATCTTCAAATAAGGGTGTTGGACTAGGTGATTGCTAAGGTCCCTTACAGAGCTCATCACAACAATGCCTTTAAAGGAGCGATTCCGTAGAGGAGAGAAATAAACAAGGTCCTGAAGGAGAAAGAAAATGAAGATGTTGCTTATGCTGTGCGAGGGATCTCCTTCCCACCTGAGTTCAGTGCAGTTCCTGGCTCACCCCTCTCAAGAGTTCCCATGGCTTGCTCTGCTGCTCTGCCGGAAGGCTTGCTCCGGCTTACCGGCTGCAAACAGGCAGCTATAAACCAGCAGTATTGGGGGAAGGGGGATATGTCACCAGGAGCAACCCTTAACTATGAGGGGATGGGAGACCTTGGGAAAAGCAGCCTTCTCATCTTCTGGTGGGACCATTTTGAGGCATGTTCCACACTGCTTCTCAGAGGGTCACCAGCAGGATAGAACCCCCGTCGCCCCCAGCAGTAATGTGCTCCTTAATCCATCCTTTATTGCCTCCTTCCCCTTCTTAAGCTCAATTTTTCCACCCTCTCACCGTACTTGCTGTAATCAATTGCTAGATAAACTACACAGTACCGGTACTAAGTCCTTGTCTTGGTGTCTGTTTGGGAAGAATGTAAATTAACCCAGTCTTAGAGATCAATTATTTCACAGGCTTAAGAAACCAGGGCAAGGGCATTTCATATTGTAGAAGGAGGGAGGGCAAGGGATCTCATATGGGATGACTTTGCTCTGCTTAGTAACTGCAGAACAGTCATCCATCAAGATGGAGCAGGAGGTGAAGAGGAAGGAAACAGTTTGTGAACCTGAAAAGCAGTGGGAAGGTTTAGAAGAGCTGCTATAGGAAATGTACCAGATTGTCACAATACATGAAGAAAAGGCTCATGAAACAGCAGAGAAAGTAGAGGATGTCTTCCATATCTTTTTGATTCCATCTTAATCTAAGTTACCCTTACACAGGGCAATAACACCCCCCACACTCCCCACACCCCCACCCCCACTCCAGCTTGTCTCTGCGACATGTGGCTTTTGACTCTTTCTACTTCATTTTCCAAATAGCGTGCAGATTGTTTAAAAATCTAAACCAGGTTGTGTTCATCTCTGGTTAAAGATCATGATAATTCTGATAAGTCTAGTTCTTTTTTCCACCTCCTCTGTAATCTTGCTGCATTTCAGCCACGCTAACCTGCTTTCATTTCTCAAACGCCGGACACGTTTCTGCAGTTGTGTCAGCCTGAAAAGCTTTCCTCACCAAACCTCTATCTGCCTTATTACTGAGTATACACTAACAAGCATATCAGCAGGCACATTGCCCTTGCTGAATATGCATTTGCTGACTACAATGAAAAGAGAAAGAGTAGGGTTTAGTTGATGGTGGATCAATAGTAATTTATGGAGGCATGTTCTGTACATCATTTGATGTTTCACTAGCAAAGGGAAGTAGACATTTGGAGAAAGAAGACAGCTAGTGGGTGGTGGATTGAGGAAGTATATAAATACATACATATGGGGTCTGACAATTAAATTCACGAACTTGTTGCAATGATGTTGCTAACTTTTTTGATATCAGAGGGATTATTCATTATGAATTTGTACCAACTGGACAAACAGTTAACCAAATTTACTATTTGGAAATGCTGAAAAGGCTGCGTGAAAAAGATAGACGACCTGAACTTTTTGCCAACAATTCATGGCTCGTGCATCACGACAATGCACCAGCTCACACGGCACTGTCTGTGAGGGAGTTTTTAG
>NW_017731547.1:1374903-1376967 GCF_001890085.2 Hipposideros armiger | reverse complement strand
CCCAGTGACTTCTTTCTTTAAACAAAGATAAAGGAAATATTGAAAGGAAGACATTTTGATGACATTCAGGACATCAAGGATAATACGATGACAGCTCTGATGGCCATCTCAGAAAAAGAGTTTCAAAACTGCTTTGAAGGGTGGAATAGGTGCTGGCTTTGGTGCATAGCTTCCCAAGGGGAGTACTTCGAAGGTGACCATAGTGATATTCAGCAATGAGGTAGGTAGCACTTTTTCTAGGATGAGTTCTCAAACTTAATTGCCCAACCTCATATACTCTGAGGTGCTGTTCTTTGTATGTAGCACACAGGTGGTCAGCTGGAGTTCAGACGAGCCTGACATCATACCATGGATTGTGTGAAATGAGAATGAGCGGTGCTAATATTAAAGACAGTGAACAGTTTAGTAGGTTGAAGGGGTTAGAATTAGTGTCTAGTACAGAAGTTGTAGTCAGTAGTGTTTTTTTAGTGGGAAGCCCTTCCAGATCAGTGAAGCATGCTAAGAAAGCCCAAAGGGTTAAAGTAGCATATTGTTGCAGATAAAGAGATCGACATAAATGGAGTGAAAGTTAGTGTTGAAAAGTGATGTGACCCACAAGGACAAATAGACAGGTTGGCTTGGTTAATATAATACCCGTGATGCAAGCAAAGCTAGGCTGTGATGGCTTAGCAAACCTAATTGCAAGGGACTTTTGAGGGCAGCATATCAAGTTATCACATGCCAAAAAGATTTCATTTCAGAGACTTTAGCTTTCTCATTAATTTTATCACTAATCCATTCATTTTCAAAATGTAGTTCAGGATTTCAGGTCAGGTCAACTCTAAAACTTATATGCAGATGAAGGTTTCTTTGCTTGCAGTCGGTCCTATTCTGTGCTTAAGAGCGAAGCAAGCTTATGTTGGCTCTGCAAACAGGATTATTAAATAACCAATTACTATTCAGACCGTGTTGCATTCCTTAAAATTACTCGAGCAGGAGTCTTGAACCTATTCAACCTGAACATATCTGATATCCTCGGCAAAGTAGGGTATGTAAATTAGAGAGCTTTGGCTTTACCAGTGTGGAATCAAGCATACTTTTGCTCCTTAGGACTCCATGTCTCATAACCTGAATTTTCTAAATTTCAAGAGTGGTGAGGTCTGCAATGGTAAGCTTGTTTCCTCGTTTCTGCTTCTGTTTTGTCCCATAAGATATGACGGTACAAAGGAATTTTTACATCAAATTTCAGCAAGTTGAGATAATCCTTTCAAAATGGATTTTCTTTCCATATTCCATGAGAATATGACTCCAGACATCCTAGAAATGTTTCCATGATAAAAAAAAATCAGATTCTCAGTGATGTGAGGAAATGATAGAAGAACTTGGTAATGGTTTTGTAAGCAGGACACATAGGAGCGCTTGCAACTTCCTGCTTATTGTGTGCCTTTGAGACAGTCATTCATCCTCAATTTTCACATCTAAAGAAGAATAGATCTTAAATGCCCTCACCACACACACATGCACACACAAAATTATAACTCGGTGAGGTGATGGATGTGTTAACTAATCTTATTGTGTTAATCACTTCACAGTATATACATGTATCAAGTCATTGCATTGTACACCTTAAACTTACATAATGTTACATGTTAAATATATCTTAACAAAACTGGAATAAGTAAAAAACTGACTAATAATGATATTTTCCTGACTACTCTCAGTAATTTCAGGGATCAAATAAGATAAAATATGTAAGTGTGAAAAAAGTAAAATGTAATAATGTGAGTTAGTTTTTTTATTATTGTTAGTTTCAGGTGTACAGAACAATGCAATAGTTATCCTTTCACCCCTCACACAGAAACAACCCCCTTCCCCATCTACTGTCCTCCCACCCCCGATATCATACTTATCTATTACAATTCCATTGACTCCATTCCCACACTCTACTCCACATCCCGTGACTATATGTATATATAATTATAGTTGACATACAGTGTTATTCAACATCAGCTTCAGAAATACAGTGCGGTGGTCAGGCCTCTACACCGACTATGAAGTGGTCTCCCTAACAAGACATGAGTCCAT
>NW_017731547.1:1366525-1374403 GCF_001890085.2 Hipposideros armiger | reverse complement strand
CATACTGATTTCCATAGTGGCTGCACCAGTCTGCAGTCCCACCAACAGTGCACCAGGGTTCCCTTTTCCCCACAGCCTCACCAGCATTTGTTGTTTGTTGATTTATTGATGATAGCCATTCTGACCGGAGTGAGGTGGTATCTCATTGTGGTTTTTATTTGCATTTCCCTAATGCTTAGTGAGGTTGAACATTTTTTCATATGCCTATTGGCCACCTGTATATCCTGTTTAGAGAAATGTCTCTTCATACCCTCTGCCCATTTTTTAATTGGGTTGTTTGGTTTTTTTGGTGTTGAGTTGCATGAGCGTTTTATATATTTTGGATATTAACCCCTTATCAGATGTATAAGTTTTTTTGGTTTTTTTTTTTTAGCTGAGCCATCCTGCCACCTGTTGGCAGCTCAGCGGCAGCTCAGCTTGGGCCGGACTTGAACCACTGTTGCTCAGAGCTCAGACTCTTGAGCATGCTCTTGACCAACTGAGCCACTTGGCCGGCTCCCATGAGTTACTTTTAATAACAGTGTTTTTAATAACTGTATAACCAAAATTCATGGTCCAAGGCCTTTAGCCGGTTAGCTGTGTAATTCTCAAATCTGGTAGAATTTCTCTTAAGTTGCGAGCAATATGAATCCTCTCAGAATACTATATTGACTGTGCACTTTTAATGGTTTGAGGTGTGTTTTCTTTATTTATATTCTCAGCATACAATATTCTTTCTCCTACCTGGGCCAATTCACTCACTCTCTTGTTTTGCTAGGCTCATTCTCGCTTTCTGGAATCTTCTCCCTCTCCTCATTTTGGTTCTAAAGCTTTCCCATCTTCAAAGATCCGTTCAAGTATTATAGCTACCCCAACACTTTCTGTAGCTGCTTCAAACCTTGCTTCATTCTGTGAACTTTTGTTACACGTAATCATTTCTACCCAGTTCTCAATTTAATTACTTGCTAATTATTTCCTGTGGATTTTCTTTGATTCTGTAACTTTTTAGAAAGTTCTTGAGAGGCAGGTGCTATGTTTCAAATTCTTTTTAAATACCTCAGTAATTATTCTTCATGTGTTTAATTCATTGTTTACAAAACTGTAAGCACCAGATAATATGTGTTTAAACACTATATGACTAATATTGTGTTCACAGAAATGTTTCCTTTGATGACCATATGTATTTATCATATTTATTGGCAGTTGAGGCACAATCCACAAAAGGAACATCCCTCTACTGTAATGCCTTTTGTTTGGGAGAGTCCCCTCATACATTTGCATTAAAAAGAAAAATTCTATCCCCTTGTCTATGATGGAAAATTGGGTCATTTGTGGCTTTAACTGCACTATAATTCTAGTTTTCTGTCAGTTAACTTCCATAAAAATTAAATATATGTGAATATCTCAAAAGAAAGTAAAAGAGTTAGTTTCCATCATCTATGGATTTTTTTTATTTTTGCTAAAAATAATATGGTTGTTTTTGTATGTATTTCATTAACTTACTCAGCAAATATTTAGTAATAAGCATGAATGAGAAAAGGCATGTTATGATATAGTCATTGTTAATACTGAGGAAGTGTTTTCTTACATATATTCAGCACTCATGCTAACTGAAAGTGTATGTTGTGGAATGATCGATTCCTGAATATCCAAATGAGGCTGATTGCTTTGTTACAAATATTTAAAATTTTCCTAAGTGGTTGCTATTAAGATACAGAGGCTTTAGGATAACTTGAGACCTGGGCTAACAGGTTTAGTGCAATTAACACCAATGTAGCTCCTTGGTCTTATCCTTCTTCCCTGAGAACTAGAATCTGGGGATGTTGAGGCTATGCTCTCATACAGTGAATTATCAAAGTGTTAAACACAGACCCTATTAATAAAACACAGATTCTACTTTTTGGATGAGCTACTGTTACACATCTATGAAAAGACAATATTATTTATGTAGGGGTAATAATGACTTGTATATTTTAATTTTAACTTGTTAAAATAAATTTTGAGTTAGCAGATTCTTATGTTACTTGTTTTCTTTTCTCCTTTTCTGTTTATGCTCCTCTGGTGTGATCTGGACCTTCATTTTAACAAGCTTACTGTACAAGAATCTTTGCTTTTCAAACTAATGAGTACTAGTGGCAACTGTAGATGGAAATACAAAATGTGAAGATGCTAAAGGGCTTTAACTTTCACCTACACATTTCTTGGAGTAGTATTTAAATTGTGTTTTCAGGATTATACGGGCATATATTCCCATTACGGAATAATATGAGATTGGCAATATTATGGAAAAACAAATAGTGTACTTTAAATATCTAAAAAATACTTTGATTTGATTGTTTCATAAATTATATTACATTTATAGCACAACCTGTGCCTTAATGTTTTTGGGTATAAATATAAAAACTAACATATCACCATTGGCAAGTTATTCATCTACCTGTGAGAGTATCCACAGTTCATTCTAAACCATTTAATAGTCTGTGAGAGATAATTTACTTTTCTTATTTCATTACACAGGCATCATATTAAAATGCAATATGTACATGTGACAACTGAAGTTTGGAAAAAGAAGAAGTCCATGAATCACTCCTGTAACATTTGGAATTAAATTCATTAACCAAAATAATACCAATCTTTTAAATTTTGCTTTCTTAACATCTGGTCCTTAGTCTGGCTAATTGTATTTTAATGGCTCTGTGTTGCAACAGATGCTAGAAAATTTCGTTTTCAAGAATGATAATTTTGTTTCATATTTTGGAATACCTGCCTTGCAACTGTCATTCCCATTTACTAGACCCATAGGAAGATCAAACCTGTTTCTTTTTTCATTTGAAAAGTATTAAATGCTCAACTTTGTTCAAAGATCAAGAATTCTATATACTTTTCCCATGAAAATCTATTTTTTCCCAATTAGTTTGTTGAGTACTGCACTTCTGGTTCTCAGATCAAAAGTAATGATTAGCCGTAAAAATGGCTAGTATAGTGCACAGTGCCTAGCCGATTTCTTTTGTGTATGTATGCCATTAATATTCTTATTTTAAGTGGTGAATAAATTAATATGTTATTGGGGTATATAATGGGCTAATTTCTTATGGTGAATATAATAAAGTCTTATGAGGAAGAGTCCATTTTTAGGATAATAATATAGATAATCATAACTCAGGCAGACTATAATCAACTTGCACTATAAGGACTATAAGGACTTCCTTCATCGTATTTTACCAAAATCTTATTTTTTTACTTGAAGGGGATAGGCTGATGCACTTCCAGTTATGGTGCAAATTTGTTATTATTGCTGAAAAAGCCTATTTTCTTCTTCAAGCAATTATCTATTAATGTCTTTAACATTAAAAAGCACACAGCGTTATGAAATCCCTTTAAACTTTTCTGAATTTAGAAATAGGTTTTTGGATAGGAACGTTGAAAACAGATCCCTTATTTTAATTCTGTAATAGTGAACATTATTATATTATATATGTGTTATATATATATATAATATCTGTTTGGCAAATGTTTGAGATATTTATTTTATACAGTTGCTTTTTGTACTAATATACAGAATCTTATTATTGTTGGAATTGTATCATTAAAACACATTGAGAGAAATCATGTTTGCCATTTTGTTAAATTCTCTAGTTTGATTAAATTGAACAGAATAGTAAGTCACCTATAGCCATATCAAATGTTATGCTAAAAATGAAACAGGAGAAAGATGAAAAAATCGATCATAGAGTATTGGTTTATACTGTATCAGGCATCAGGCTGTTGGGAAACAGCCAAATGATAGGCTCATTGTCTTCTTTAAGTTTTGGACAGGGTTCTTAATATAATAAAGAAATAGCCACAAGTCAGGAAATGGGGAATTGTTTTTCTTACCTTCATTACCTAGTAGTGAAATGCCATTCAATGTGACACAATATCGTTGGTGTCAGAGCCATCCATTTGAAAGGCTGAAAGGAGTGATCCTTCCCCTCTCCCATCCTCAGCTGTGATGTAGAGACTGCTTAGATTCTGTGGTTAGAAGATAAATAAAGCTCCTTGGGAAGTGACATGGAGATGAGAACCTAATCAGCAGCATTAGCAGCATCCTCCTGGTTGTCTCTTGACTTAAGCGGAAGTACAGAAAAATACAAACAATTTGCTTAGCCACAGATGGTTTTTAATTTCAATTTTCAAGCTTCTATGTCTAAGCAAAAGAATATACATAACACTATGTGTGGCCCCCACTGACAAATTGAATTGAAAGCATAGAATTTCTTCGTGCGGTGTAGTGATAAGGGCAGTGATAAAATCAGCATCCAAACCTTCAAAACCTAGTTCTACCACCATTCCTCAAACTTCATGGAGTACTTGGATCATGCCAGTGGCTCTGATCTGTAATAAAGCCACGGAGATGAACACATCCAAACCCTGCCCTTGAAGCCACACAGTCAAATTGCAGGGTTCTTAATCTGGAGAAAAAATCTCATCTTTATTTTCACTCACCTCTAACTGAAAATTAGCATTTTTCCCCCAGTTATGAAGATAGACACACACTACGGTATTAGCAGTATCTGTGTTATCAGTAATTTTATATCAAATCCTAGTTGTGGATATATTGAAAGATCAGTTATATTAACAGCTACTTTGGATTGATACTAATTAGCATACCTTTAACTGGTAAATTAATTATCACATATATTCCTATATTTAACCCTCCATCAGGTTGAACTGATCTCACAATTCACTGCATACAAATTTTCAAATACCTAACAGTTAAGTATCATGACTCATTGCTTCTGTATCTTCCCCCTCTACCGTAACCTATTGCCAGTCGTGTTTGTGACTTAGTACAGTAAAGACGTATTTCGTAGTGGCATCTTTGTGTGCAATGAATCTGTGAGATCAGTTGTGCCCGACGGAGGGTTAATATTTGATAACTATATTGTAATATAATTAATTTCCTTTGTATGCCTATGTGATTTTCCTTTTTATTTTATGCATTGAAAAACATTCTGGGAAGTGTTCCATATGCTTTACCAGATGCTAAAGGGATCCACAGCACAAAAATAGTTAAGAACACCATTTCTAGAAGAGACACAGGCAAATGTGTGTAATACCATGGCATAGAACAATAATAGAGACAAGTACCAGATGCTGTGAAATTGAGCATGGCTCTCCCAGCCGCAAGGCCTGGAAAGGCGGTGTTTGATTCGGTCTTGAAGCAAGTGTAATTATTTTACTAGTGGTAACATGTGAGAAAGGACTTTTTGGCAAAGAGAAAAGTAGGTGCAAAGTCACCTCACGGGAACATGCAGGGTGAGGGAACAGAGAGCAGCTTCACGTGACAATGTAAAAACATTTCTAGTTCTTTATGATTTCGGGGCCTCCTATGCTGTTTACATTTCTCAATGTGCTGAATCCTATTTCCCGAGTCCTTCTTATTAATCATTAGTAAGGAGAAACTGTTCTCTGGCTTTTTATTTTAACTGACCATATTTTATGAAGAGTCACCTCATAGACAACAGCAGGAAACATCAAAGAAGAGATCAAAGCTGTGTCAGCTTTTTAAAGGTCTCGTTATTTCAATCAACATCTACCTGTAACGGGGAAAAATGAATCTGTTTCACCTTCCCACTTTATCATCATGTTTTCAGATAATGATCAGTCACTTTTCTGGCCTGTGGGCCATAATTGGCTACCACTAAATCTCAAGAGACTGAACCACATAACTGGATATTTCTTTAAACACCCACAGGGTTGTTCATCAGTTAAAATGGTGAAAGCAGCTTTGTTTACCATGTTCAGACTTCCTGAACTTGTGCTTCATCTGGTTTTCTGGGAGAAATGTTAATGTTACTATTTAGATTATAATGAAGGTCATTCCGAGAAGTGGCTATGATTTTAAGGGACTAAAGAAACAGTAACCTAAAAGACATGCTAATGGACTTAGTCTGTTTAAACTGTTCCCTTCTTCTAGATTATATTGCTTCACATTCCTTGTTGAGTGAGAAGATTCATTTCTTCATCTTCTCTTTTCTTTTCTGAAAATCTTATGTCATTGTAATAAGAACACTTTATAGCAGATTTACTCTCGTAACAAAATTTTAAGTGTACAATACAGTACTGTCAACTGTAGGTACAATGTTGTACAGCAGATCTCTAGAACTAACTCATCTTGCCCAACTGAAACTTGATGCCCATTGATTAGTAACTCAAAATTGCCCCTTTCCCTCAGCCCTGGCCACCAGCATTCTGCTCTTTGATTCTATGATTTGACTATTCTGGATACCTCACATAAGTGGAATCATGTAGCATTTGTCTTTCTGTAGCTGGCTTATTGCATTTTGCATAATTTTCTCCAGGTGCCTCCATGTTGTATTAAGTGGCAGGACTTCTTTCCTTTTCTAAGGCTGAATAATATTCCTGTATGTGCGCATACGTGCGTGTGTTCACATTTCCTTTATCCATTCTTTTGTCAATGGACATTTAGGTTGCTATTAACATGGGAGTATAGATAGCTCTTCGAAATCCTGATTTCCGTTCTTTTGAATACCTAGAAGTGGAATGGCTAGGTCATATGGCAGCTCTATTTTTAATATTTTGAGGAACCTCCATACTGTTTTCCAGAGCGGCTGCCCCACTTTGCATTCCTACCAAGAGTGTACAAGGGTTCCAGTTTCTCCACATCCTCGCCAAGACTTATCTTTAGTTGTTTTGATAGTAGCCACCCTGACAGGTATGTCTCATGCTGGTTTTGATTTGCATTTCCCTGATAAGTAGTGATGTTGAGCATGTTTTCATATACCTATTGGCCATTTGTATGTCTCTTTGAAGAAATATTTGTTAACATTCTTTGCCCATTTGTTAATTGAGTTCTTAGTTTTTCTGCTATTGAGTTGTAGTTGTACCTTATATATTTTGGAGACTAGCCCCTTATCAGATACATGGTGTGCAAATATTTTTTCCCATTCCATAGAGTTCACTTCTTAAAAATCTCTTCCAAGAATTCTCTTTGAGACTGTGATAATTGACATTGATCTGCAGAGACCTAGATGGACACTAGTTAACCAATCTAAAATTACATTTGAAATTTAATAACTATACATAGTTTCTAAAACATAACCACCAGCATTTTTTTAAAGTGATTGAAGTGAGGAAACAATATTCCAGAACGAAGTATAACAAATCAAAATATATAACACATTAAACTGTGGTCAAACAGGCCATAATTAAATTCATTTATATCACTGCAAGTAGAAATTGATATATATCTTCTTTATTAAATTTATAACCTGCCAATAAAATTGATATTAAAATCATGAATATAGACTTAAGGGTTTCAGCTTTAAAATTTCACAGACTTAGGTTTAAATCACTTCTTAAATGTGTAATTCTATATAATTTCTAAACTATCTGAGCTTCAATTTTCTCATCTGTAAAGTTGAACTTAAAAAAAAAAACTAATAGAACTAACATAGGAACCAATTGTAATAAAATTGTAATTGGTACTTTTAAGTACTTCAAAAATGGTACTTCCAATTACTTATTGTCATTAAAGAAAACGTATTAGTTTTAGTGTTGGTAAAACAGTATATTGTTGATATAATACCCAGCATAATTTTGCTTCTTACTAAATCAATCAACTTAGCCTTCCTTTACTTTCTTTTTTTTTAAAGATTTTTTTTTTATTGGGGAATTGGGGAACGGGAACAGCGCTGGGGAATTGGGGGAAGGGGAACAGACAAGTTGCTGTCCATTTGTTCTTCAGTCTAGTTGTGGAGGACGTTGCTTCACTGGCCCAAGTTGGCACCGTCATTGCGCTCTTCCCGGGTGAGGCACATCAGTCGCCGGCTTCTGGACGGCCGCTCACTGCGGCTGCTGACCACTCACGCTGGCTGCTGGCTACACACGGTAGCC
>NW_017731547.1:1358083-1365770 GCF_001890085.2 Hipposideros armiger | reverse complement strand
TCTGTAATACATCATCTATATATCACATTGTGTGCTCACCACCCAGAGTCAGTTCTCCTTCCATCACCATATATTTGACCCCCTTTACCCTCATCTACCACCCCCCTCCCCCTTAACCCTCTGGTAACCACTAAACTGTTGTCTGTGTCTACAGTTTTTGTTTCTTTGTTTGTCTTTTTCCTTTGTTGCTTTCAGTTTTATATCCCACATATAAGTGAAGTCATATGGTTGTTGACATTTTCTGTCTGACATTTCACTTAGTGTAATAACCTACAGATCCATCCATTTTCTTGCAAATGGCACTATTTCATTTTTTCTTATGGCACAGTAATATTCTATTGTGTATGTATACCACATCTTCTTTATCCAGTCATCTACCGAAGGACACTTTGGTTGTTTCCATGTCTTGGCCACTGTAAATAAAGCTGCAATGAACATCAGAGTACATATATCTTTGAAGATCAATGTTTTCATATTTTGGGGGTAGATACCCAGGAGAGGGATTGCTAATTATATTCTTAATTTTTTGAGGAATCTCCACACTGCCTTCCACAGCGGCTTCACCAATCTGCATTCCCACCAGCAGTATATGAGGGTTCCTTTTTCTCCACAGCCTCTCCAACACTTGTTATTATTTGTCTTTTTGCTAATAGCCATTCTAATAGGTGTGACATGATATCTCATTTTGGTTATGATTTGTATTTCTCTAATAGCTAGTGAAATTGAGTATTTTTTCATATATCTGTTGGCAGTTTGTATGTCTTCTTGGAAAGTGTCTGTTCAGGTCCTCTGCCCATTTTTTACTTGGATTGTTTGGTTTTGTTGTTATTGTTGTTGAGTTGTACAAGTTCTTCATATATTTGGGATATTAGCCACTTAGCAGAGGTGTTGTTTGCAAATATCTTCTCTCATTCGGTTGTTTGCCTCTTTGTTTTGTTGATAGTTTCTTTTGCTGTGCAGAAGCTTTTTAGTTTGATATAGTCCCATTCATTTATTTTGTTTTTACTTTCTTTGCCTTCGAGGTCAAATTCATAAAACCCTCTTTGAACCCAAGGTCCATATGTTTAGTACCTATGCTTTCTTCTATGCGGTTTACTGTTTCAAGTCTCATGTTTAGGTCTTTGATCCATTCTGAGTTAATTTTGGTACATGGTGACCGACAGCAGTCTAGTTTCATTCATTCTTTTGTATGTGACTTTCCAGTTTTCTCAGCACATTTACTGAAGAGGCTTTCTTTTCTCCATCGTATTTTTTTGGCTAATTTGTCAAAAATTACCTGCCTATATATATGTGGGTTTATTTCTGGGTTCTCAATTCTATTCCATTGGTCTCTGTGTTACTTTTTCTGCCAATACCATGCTGTTTTGAATATTGTTGCTCTGTAGTACAAGCTGAAATCAGGGAGTGTGATACCTCCAGCCTTGTCCTTTTTTCTTAGGATTGCTTTGATTATTCAAGGTCTTTTGTGGTTCCATACAAATCTGATGATTTTTGTTCTATTTCTTTAAAAAATGCCATTAGGGTTTTGATGGGGATTGCATTAAATCTGTATGTTGCTTTGGGTAATATGGCCACTTTAACAATGTTGATTCTTCCAATCCATGAACACAGAATGTCTTTCCATTTCTTTGTGTCTTCTCCAATTTCTTTTCAAAATGTCTTATAGTTTTTAATGCTTCCTTTAAACATGTTACAAATTCTGTTGATTTGTTCTCATTTCTATTATAAATGCAATTTTGTTCTCTTGCATGAGTCACCATGCATAAATTCATAGTCAGTATTGGGTTTTAAATAATCATTACAGTGGAATTTATGCTTACTCAACTGTCACTTCCCTAAGTTGGAGTTTATCCATTTCTAAATTTTAAAAGCTGCCGATTTAAACTTAGTATCTCTACTTCCCTATACCATTTCCACATGTCCTGCTGCCTTTCTAATAAACTTTGTTAACTATGTCCTGAGAGCAATCAGTATTTATTCCTGTCCCCTTGGCATTTATGATGCTTAAACTTCTTTTAGAAAGCTTTCCCTTTGATGCATTATGAGTTAATAATTCCTGCTTGTACTGTGACATCTACCCGACTTCCACAAAACCTTTTAGCCACTTGCAGTAAATGGAAAACTGCCATAGCATGACAGGATCTAGGCTGCAAACATGACCATACAGAAAACAACAAACTGTCTCAAAATCTGTATTGCTCTCTCAATTTCACGGCCTCAAGTAACTAGATAATTTTACATTTTTAATGCTTGTCAGCTCCAACAGGATCTTATAACCAACTAAAATCTCTGTTAGAAGTGAATAGGAAGAAATATCTGGAATAACAGTTGATGTTATAGGGGGAGCTAGGTGAAGACAGAGAACTTGCTCAAAATGTCATAAAAATCATAATGAGGATAAAAGAATAGAGAGGAAATAGATAAGGAGGAGCACTTCTGAACATTTATAGTTTGGCTTTAGACTATTGCTGGCAAATAATTTAATGAGAAATATTTCATAGAACAAATATTTTATAAACATTTACTATGTACAATTTGCTGAGCAATATGACTATCTAGAAGATTACAAACTTCCTCCTCTTAGAATAAACAATTTTAAAATTTGCAATTAGAGCTATGGATATAGCTTTAAAATATTTAGCTATTGTTCATTTTAGTTGAGTGGAAGGATCAATTTAATCATTGTAATTAAATCGGTTACTTTGTGTACTTATCCTTAGCTCTGATGATGAGAAGGAGATTTACATTTGAAGATGAATAGTGGATTCTGGTCTCTAACTTGAGAGTGTTCACAGGATCTTTAAGGATAATCACTATTTTATATTATGATTGATATTTCCTTAGGCTGTGAATCTTACCCAGTTTTATGAATTTGCTTTTCTGACATGGGCCACTGTAATTGAAATAAGAACAGTTCAATTTCCTATATGTAAAAAGTTTTATTCAAATACAAAACTACTATGCTATTTAAAAATATAAATTTCATATAGTTCTATGCTAAAATAAAACTTTATTTAGGTCAGCTAACTCATTTAGAATGTATATAATATAACCAGATTCTAGGGGAAAGTTTACCTGTGAAAGAAGTCTGTTAAGTAAATCAATATTGTATTCATGATTCAAGAAATTATATAAACTCTTAATGGGCACTAGCAATTCTTCTTTTGCCAAAAACTATTGATATCCTACTCTTAAATTACACTCATTTATATTGTTCCCCTGAGGACCTAATTAATCATCAGTTAGGATAACCTAATATGAACTATCATTCAGTTCTTAGAGGGAAAAAAAGTTAAAGAAATAATGATTTGCTATTTAAGACTTTTCATTATTTTTGTCATTTTTTAAAATAGCCTTAATTACAAAAATTTTACTATGAAATCACATTTTCTGCAATGCTCTTTTAGGGATTCCTTGCATTTCTGAGTTTCTGCTTTTACGAATTATGGCTCACAATAAATCAAGGCATAAGTAATTATACTTTTCTGTAAGTCCGTTATGGAATTACATTGAACACTCTGAAAGTAAAACTTAGCTTTAAAAGAAATTAAGGTGCAGAATTCATAGGAATTCAAACTACATTTGATATCCTATAAGAATATCTTACTGATAATTAATATTGCTGAATTTTTAATTGTATGCTAAGTTTTAACAGATATCATTAATTACTTACCAAACAGCCTCATTCCTGTGTCCTTTCCAGAAGAACTCAGATTTTGTCCAGATATCCATCCACACTATTTAGCAGTAATCTTCAGGGGCAATAAGACCCTAACCCCTTGTCACAGTAAATGAATCATACTTCATTTATTGCATTTATGTGTTTCCAAACCCCTTGCCATTTATAGGTTTAGGTATGGAATGGGATGCAATTTGAACCAATAAAACATGAGGCAAGTTTTTCTTACCAATGGAAGAGGTTCACTTAACAAGTAAATGGTTGTGCTTCAGTTCAAAATATCTATACAGTAAAACCTTGGATTGCGAGTAATGTGGTTTGTGTTCCGCAAGACAAGCAAACATTTCTAATACATTTTAACTTGGTAAACAAGCGATGTCTTGCAATATGAGTAGTTTGTTTCCGGAGCAAATTATGCTCGCAAACCAAGGTATTACACTATATCTATTTAAGGCATATATCTTGATTATATATTAATTTTGTATACATATATAAATATATATTTTAAAATGTAGAATGTCCACTGATTCATTTATGATTCAATTAGTGTTTACTGAACTCTTATTAGTAAGTTAGATGGAATGGACTCTGGATCTGAACTAGTTGGTATACAATGTATAGTAACACATTTTAGTTAAATAGATTAAGCATTCACAAAACTGAATTATTAGTATATATTCTCTCACTTTGGGAAGACTTTAATCTTAGCATTAAATGTAATACTTTGGTTTTTTAATATAATAAAATCTCCCATTCTAAGAAGTTATTTGATTAGAAAATATTTGAGAAGTCAATTTATGAGAAAATTTGATGAGGAAAAATTTTCACTGTACAAGCAGTTAATTAGAACTTTGTCAAATAACATTGTCTTTAATTCCTTGAAATCCAATCCATTATACTCAGTGAAGTGTAACACCTAAGTTTTTTAAGTAGAATATTAAAAGAAAAATGTTAGTCTTCTGGGATAATATTCCTTCTTGGGGGGTTTCTTACACAGAAAAATTTAATAGTATGCTATTGAAACACATCACATTTTCTGAAAACTATACTTAAAAGAATTTTTAAAATTTTGAACCAATTTAAGGAAGTAATAGAGGGAATATTCTTTTATTTCAAAGAGAAAAAAATGCCTATTGTGACAAGCAACAAGCTTGAACTAAATTAAATATCACACTTAGAAATAGCCTGTGAAATCCCATGAATCTAGAGAACTATGGTTATTTTACTGTCTTAGAAAGGTTTAGGAAGTTTGAATTTAAACTTGGATTTGAACTTCTAATTTTAACTTTAAATAGTTTGAGATAAATTTTGAAAACCTTTAAAAGTTTAATCAAATGGAAAAATCATTTGAGTACTAAAATAATGGAAAAATAAATTCATATCATCTGAAACCTCTTCAGTTACCTTAATTTGAGTCTCTTCAGGTTTACTGAAACAAAAAAATATATATATATCAATCTTGTAAGTATAACAGGAAGGAAGGGAGGGATGGAGGGAGGGAAGGGTAGGGAAGGAAGAAAGGAAAGAGGAAGGAAGAAAGGAAGAAAGGAAGGGAGGAAAAGATGTGAGACGATACCATATTTTTATGTTTATCATTTACTTCCTCAATTTAGAAAATGGAATAAGCAGTTATTAATTGTAATATATCAGGCATTGTGCACTTAGGGCACATTATCACATTACATATTTCTAACAGCCATGTGAAGTAGTTTTTCATACCCCCATTTTATTGATTAAGATATTATGCTTCATGGAGATTAATTTACACAAGATTTTACAGTTACTAAGTGACAGAATCTAGACTTAAATCCAAATCTGATCTAAAAACTATATATTTTCAATATCCTGAGACTCAATAAATATACACTTACCAGTGGAGTCAAAATTATAAGAAATATTTTGGACAAAGGAGGGAGGGGGCATGAGTCTGAGATTTCAAAGGAAATAAGCAACTTACTGATAGTTGAGGTAGAGTGGAACGTACTTACCAGGTAAATTTTTACTAGGCAACCCAGAAACAATGGGAGACAGGGGGTGATCTTGTTAACAGACCCCTGTGTGGCACCTTCCTATCCACCATACTTAATTCAAATTAGGCTAAGGTGAATACGCTAAGATTTCCTTCCGGAATCACATCTTTCCATCTCAATCTCTTGGGCATGAAAGGGCAGGGAGGGTCAAACGATTTTTCTGAGTCTTTTATTTCTTAATAACCCGCTTAAAATCAATGTCCCAGAAGGTAGGTTTAGGGTGGCAAGACTTTGGTCCCCTTCACAATCCAAATGTGCTGTCTTATATTATAGGTAAAATCATACAAGCAAACCAGAATAAATAAGTAGGTAAGTTCCTCATAGTGACAGTGATTAGTATTGCTTAGATAGTGTTATCAAATAGAACATTCTGGAATAGAAATGTTTTGTATCTGCAATGACCAATACAATAGTCAGTAGTCACATGTGACTAGGAAGCCCTGGAAAAGTGACTAGTGTGACTAAGAAACTGAATTTTAAAATGTATCTAATTTTCATCAATTAAAATTCTAATTGCCTTGTAGGTGGATACTGTTTTAGGCCACACAGTGTAAGAAGATAGTGAAGGTGATAATACACAAATTTTAAGTGCTGAAGACAGCTAATTATAACTCCAGTGTAAATTTCACTAGACGATCACTGTCTTGCTGGTAATTCTATAGTGATATCTAAATAATTTATTTCTGTATCCCTTTCAAGGGGAGTAGGAGAGGAGGTAACAAAAGATAGTAAACCCAGAGCATAAACTTGTAGATGTTTGGTAATGAAATGGGACTGGACCTATTTGAGATAGTCATTGTTTCACTATTTTGGATCAGGAATTGGTTATAGAGGCCTTCCTTTAATTTATTTATTTTTTCTCTATTCTGAAATACCTGTGCTAATGGTTTGGGAATTTTTTTTAAGGAAGTTTTTCAATACTCTGTTCACCTAGGAAATCTCTGAGGTGATACAATTCTAAAAATGACAGTTCATGAATTTTTTTTTCACAGAAACAGCTTATTTTCTCAACTAATACATAAGATTCTTGAGAACCACTATTGTTATTTACATTTTGGGGGAGTTCCTTATAGTTCTTAGAGTCTATAGAACTGTTCTGAGACCAAAGTAGGTAATGTCTTATAATTTTTACTCTACTGGTAAGTGTCCATTTATTGAGTCTCAAGATATTGAAAATGCCAAACATGATCATTTATTTATGGATCTTTCTGTATTTTACAGTCCCAGATGCCCTGGGCTAAGGCAGCTGAGAAGGGTCACCTGTGTGCTTGCAGTTTGTGTATTTCCTTGGTTGTTGTAAATTTTCCCTGGTAACTAAGAAAAAATAATAACATTGTCTCCAGAATATAGCATGGCTTACCACAGCACACTGTCCTCTGAAACATTTTAAATTACCGATTTAAAAAGAAAAGAAAAAAAAAACATACTAAGGAAGCATTATTTTGAAATACAGCATTTAGTTTACCTCCCTCTATAAAATCTCTAAAGCCAGAGAACAGATTAAAACATGCATTCACAGAGCTTCCTTGTTCATCTATTTATTTTATGTCTCTCAAAAATTCAGGAAGAAGTCATATCTGATTTAGCACTCCTTGGAGGCCCCATAAATTTGAAGCCGTTAAAATAGCTTACAGATTTATACAAGATTTCCATTATCTAGCCAGTCCTCTCTTTTGGATATCATGTACATGTTTGTGACAAGTAAATTGTGACTGATTTCTAACAATCTGTCAGCATTTCGAGATGGCTTGGAAAAACATCCAGTGCAAAAGTCCGTGCTGTTATTTGTGCTACATATGTTTCTTTAAGAGGAAAACAAAATTTCTGAAAATAGGAAAATTTAAATATGACAGGTTTATGGTCTGTAGGTAGTAAAAATAGCCCTAAAATGTGCTGATCCTCAAGTTTGTGCACTAACGGAAAGAGAAGTTAAAAAAGCTCGCATGCACACACACACACACACACACACACACACACA
>NW_017731547.1:1348050-1351838 GCF_001890085.2 Hipposideros armiger | reverse complement strand
TAATTTTGCTACTGTTATGAATCGTAATGTAAGTGTCTTTTTGTTTTCGGATGGCCTTAGGCGACCCCTGTGAAAGGGTCGTTCAATCCCCAAAGGGGTCGCGACCCACAGGTTGAGAACTACTGCCCTAGGAGGTAAACTCTGCGTTACCCTTAATTTACAGAGAGGTTTAGAAATATACCTAAGGTCATGCAGTTTTTACATGACATAAACAGGATTAAACCCCCACATTTTCTAATTTTAAAGCCTGTGCATAATAACCACAGTGTTATGCTGCACAAAATGAATAAAAGAGAATAGAAAAGCCATTTCCTACAACAAAGCTGGAAATGTATCACATAAAGTATGTAAATCTTAAGAATTGCCTGGGGAAAGAGGAATCCAATCTCAACCATAACCATTACCAAAAATTATTTTCTGAGTTCTCAGAATTGGACTTGACATGTAAATTAAATGCTAAATATTTACTTGCTTAATATTACCGGTGCATTTTCAGATTTTTCCAAGGTGTTAGCAATTTCATACATTTCTATACTAAGACCAAGAATCAAAGATTAGTTTGTATCTATGTTTACATTTCAAATATAAGTTTAATTATTTAACAGTTACCCAGGAACACACAGGAAAATTTTACCCAGACATGCATCTCCCGACCCTCTGGAAAAGTAAACTGGTTTTGGTTGATAATCTCCTGAGATTTTCTCACTGAGAAGATTCCTCCTTAGAGGAGTGGACTTGGCCATCTTGCCTGATTTTTGAATTGCCGAAAGGCAGTGTGTTTAGAAGCACCTGTGTTTCTTGGCAACAAATATAACATTTGTGGAAGAGTCCAATCATTTAAATCCCTCTACATTTCTCTACTGGAGAGAAAAATAATGTATTCTACTTTTGTAGTCTCCTTTTGTTCTTGACCCTTTAAGTAGAAAAATATAAAATGATGTGGTCTGGTAAAATAAATTGGACAAATAAAACTCTTCTCCAATAGAAAAACATATATCTATTGATATATATCTATGTATATATCTATATATAGATATATATACATAGATATATATAACATGTTTATAAAATATATATGATATGTAAAATATATCATATGATATATATACATACATATTATTATTCTAAATATTTCAAAACTTACACTTCAAAATCTAACAATCTAGATTTTAGTATCTTGGATCACTCTGAAGTATTTAATATTTTAGTTCACAAGAATTAATTAGCAGTTTGTGTATGAGTACTTTAAAACTTTTAAGGGCTTTCACATCCTATACTAAATAGTAAGTGCTGCATAGCATTTCATATTATAAAATGTTCATGACCCACTTTGTAACTTTGAGTTATCAACTTTTGTTACCTACACTAAGAAAATGGGAACATATGTTAATAACAGATGTTGTTTTGAAAGATATATTAGTAAATGTCTTACCTTATAATTACAAAAGTATTTTGAATTCTTTTAAAAGTATACTTAAAATATTTACATTTTCAAGGTTAATTAAAAATTCTGAATTATCTGATCTTCGTGGGAAAGATTTTGTATCTGTGCTTCAGGATTTTGATGTTTCTCTTTCCATTTATAGTAAATCTTTGAATGATATAGTCTATCTGGATTCACAGTGAAGAAAATAATCTGAAAATCAGCTGCAAATAGAGGAATTCTAACGTTTCCATCTTATGATGCTAGGAGATATTTTCCTAATGTAAATTTGTTTATTTAATAAATTCATCTATGTCATTGTTTACATCTAGGCTGCAGGCCGTGTCTACTAAATTCTTGCTTTTAAATGTTATCAAATACTGTAGTCTAATCAGAAGACATATTATACATATCTGAGGTTTTTTTATGTACTGGTCATTGAAAGGGTTTTTTTTAACCGTGTTTGTTTCCCCCACCCCACCCCTATTTTCACATCAGGGCATAAAATCATCACTAAATTCTAGGAGTGCTAGTATGTATTAGGTAGCTACACCCAGTTTTTTCTAATTTCACAGTTGCAAAACAATGGGTGTTATGTTTGTTGTCTCTATGCAAATTGCATGCCTCCACAGAATCTTGTCCTGGGATCCAGTGGAGAGTGATAAGAGATTGTGAAGGTCTCTGAAAATAACATGAGACAGCCTCTTGGTAAAATAACTATGCTTTGACTTTGAGCTTACCATCCGAGTAAGGACAGATGATAAGGGAAATCTGATTTGAAAGAAGAGTGAAATCTGATAGGGTAGTCTCTAGCCAATTTCTCATATTATGAATTCACAAAATAAGATTGTTCTAAATTCTTGATTAATAGCACATAAACTGAGTTGTTTTAGTATAAACTGCCAATCGAAATAAAAATGCATTTTGTCACAACACTAGAGGTTGTGAGTTGTAAAAATATTCGGGTTCTTGTCTAGAAGACACCATATTTTATAAAGAACAGCTGCTGAAGCTTGTCTTTTTAGAAACAAGTATAGTGTGAAGATTAAATGGTAACACTGATGGTACTTAGTGCTGTAGGAAAAGTAAAATTGTGAATAAAATATAGTTATTATAAAATACTGAATTATACCTTTGTAAGACCTTTAAAAATTAAATCACTTATTTAATACGTGATTATTACTTCCTTTTTGTGAGAAAATGGTCAATTTATGAAGTGGTTGTCAGCATAAGAAACTTCCAAACCCGTAGAGCATTTTTTATAAGAGTTTATTTGAGCCAAACTGAGGATATGTGCCAGGGAGCAATGCTCAGAAGAATAAGAGTTTGTCTTTTCCTTTATATATTTGAGATTAAGGAGGGAACGAAAGGAAAGGAAGATTACAAGAAGGTGGGAGAAAGCAAGGTAGGGATTGGCATTTCAAAGGTGAGTTAGCCTAGATGCACAGAAACAATGGACAGGGCTTGCTTAAGGCAAAGATAAGCCTTTTACTAAAGAAGTTATATGTCTGAGTGACCCGCCCAGTTAGGAATTTATCATCAGATCACCATGTGAGCTTACTTAGAACCCCTTTTTCGTCTACATTGTAATTTGTTTCCTTAGGCCACACTCTAGTTTTCAACAAGTAAGTTCATCCACTGATATATTCACTTAAAACGTCAAATAGCACATATATGCTTAAAACATTTTTCGATAGTTATGAAAAGTCTATCTTAGCTTAATGAAACAAAACAATAAAGCTTTCCTTTCCTGAAACATTTGAGCTACAATAAAATAGGCAGGTGCAACTGGTAAAAATTAAGTCACCCTCCGTCCTCATGTACTGCGTTAGTAGTATACATCACTAAAAGCTCATTGTTGATGCTAAATAAAATACAGTAATACCTCGGTTTGCGAGCATAATTCATTACAGAAACAAACTACTCGTATTACAAGACATCACTCATTTACCACGTTAAAATGTGTTAGACATGTTTGCTTGTCTTGCAGAATATTCACAAGCCACATTATTGGCAATCCAAAGTTTTGCTGTATACAGGTTTTGAACTAGTCAAGTCTTCATTTTCTTGCTTAGCCCCATGTCCTCACTTACAGTTCTTACGAAACCAAAAGCCTTAGCCTCTAGTAAAAAGTATTTATTAAAGTGTTATATATGTTGCACTTTAGGATGACCAACTTGTCCTGGTTTGTCCAGGAATTTCTCTGTTGTTTTTAAAGATTTTTATTGGGGAATTGGGGGGATGGGAACAGCGCTGGGGAATTGGGGGAAGGGGAACAGACAAGTTGCAGTCGTTTTGTTCTTCAGTTTAGTTGTGGAGGACGTTGCTTCACTGGCCCAAGCTGGCACCATCATTGCGCTCTTCC
>NW_017731547.1:1341081-1347329 GCF_001890085.2 Hipposideros armiger | reverse complement strand
TTGAAATTAAATTGTTAGAGATAGCCTTTACTCAAGTAGTATGCAAAATCATAATGATAATGATAAATATTTGTGACTAAAAAGAAATATTACATATTAAACTATATACAGTATATGTGTATTATATATAGTTTGATATATAATATAAAATATAATATAATATAATATGAAACTCACATAGGCTATATTTGTAGTTGAAGATAAATACATGCATGTTATTATGGGTAAATATACATAGACTATGAAGGTAGGTGGGTATGGGTGGGGATGTGAATGTAGTGGTAGCTAAATTTTCACAAGGCTCATGAGGTCTTCTATAGTTGAAGCAAACAAATTCCATTTCTTGCAGATCTCATTTCCTCCAGATTGAGTGAAAACAATCAATTTCTTAAAATGAACATGGTTTACAACCTTTGTGGTTATCACTTGCTTTGTGGTGAAAGGTTACATCAGTGGAAGATTAAACAGTAACTTTGTATTTACTTTGGTTGACTATCTTAGGAATTTTTATAGTTTGCACTTAAGTCATGTGCCACTTCACAACAGGGATACGTTATGAGAAATGTGTCATTAGGTGAATGTGATAGAGAGCTCTTACACAAACCTGATCATATAGCCTACTACACACCTAGGCTGTAGGGTATAGCTTATTATTCCTGGGCTATGAGCCTGGACAGCAGGTTACTGTGCAAAACGGCATGAGATTAAATCAAGCACAAGGAAAATGATGCAATCAAGAGATGCAGTAAACAGGAGATGTATGAGGCTACTGTAAGACAGCAAACTATTTTCCAGCAAATCGTTTTTGTAAAAGTAAAAAGAGTACCCTTTAAAATAAAGATAAAGGTTATTGTATGGTAAATATATAAGCCAGTAACATAGTCGATTACTATCATTATCAAGTATTATGTACTGTACATAATTGTACGTTCTATACTCTTATATGACTGACAGTGCAGTAGGTTTGTTTACACCAGCATCACCCCAAACACATGAGTAATGCTTTGCACTACAACCTTAAGATGATTATGATATTATTAGGCTATAGGAAATTTTCAACTCCATTATAATCTTATGGGACCGCTATCATATATATGGTCCATTGTTGCCTGAAATATCATGCTGTGCGTAACTAGACCTTCATAGTTTTATGGGTGAATATACTGGCAGACGTCTTGCTGCTTCTCATTAATTTATGAAAACAAGGGACAGAGTTGCTATGAATTTAAACCTGACTAAGCCCTTTGCCCTCTTTAGTTGGTCTCCTAAGAGTACTGTGTTGCTTTTTCCATGTCCTTTTGTAAAGACAAAATGTAAATATTCTCTAAACTCTACTTTTGCATTTTACTGAGAAGAATAATAATTAGCTCATTAATTTCAATTATTTAATATGCTTAGGTCAACAAGATTCCTTCAAGGACTTCTCATCAAATACCCCTGTGTACCATGGTTTCTTTTGCTTTCTAGCAAGGCTAATTCAAAGATTTTTAATTTGTAATTTTTATTTCCCCAAGCCACATTGTATCTCCTTTATACTGATGCTTATTGTCATTTTTAAAGGATGAAACAATTAGTTAACATTTGAGCAGTAACATGTATTATAAGCTTTTCTGTGGCCAATATTGGGTTGAGGCTTCCAACTTCAAATTTACATACATGCTTCTGCCTAGCTCGATGGGCTGGGTTATTTGCTTATCTCTCTGTTATTTTACTATCCTGTTTTAGAATTTCCACATCGTTACCCTCACCTTTTTCTGTCACTTTTACATGAGCCAATGATGACAAATAAGCAAAAAATGCCTTGGTTAAAACAAAATATTTCTCTGGAAATTAAATAATTAATTATCAAGAGTCTCTAATAAAAGTTATTGTATTATGAGAAGTTTTAAATATCAGATTTACAACAATGTTTAGTGTGCCATTTGGTAATTAACATTTAATCTGTTAAATATTAATGTGTTAAGCTATTTCCATGCTAACTTCTCCACATCATTATAGTTTCTCAACCGTTTGTTAATTAGAGAATCCATTGCTCTCTAATGCGGATAAGATCATGGTGTATTCATTTATGCATTTAACCCTACGCTTAACCCCCAATGTGGAACCTGCCATTTGGAAAGTGGTATGGAAGACCGTGGACCAGACAGAAAAGTAGAAATTGGCTTCTCAGCCTTCACAGAATTCAGAGTTGAATAGGTGATCCCACATAAACTCTAAAATAAAAATATATTGAGTTGAATATTAAAATAGAGGTAATTTGGCAAGCTATAGGGCACAGAGCAAGGAGTGGTTCATTCAATTTGGGGAGACTAGAGTTAGTGTCATAGAGGAGGTGCCATCTTGACAATAGTTAGAATTTGAAGAAACATAGAAAAAAGACTTTCTAAATAGAATGACTAGAAAGTAAAAAGTCACAAATCTATATATAGAAGTCAGTGATAAGCAAAAAGATGAGTGTTGTAGCTAGAACATAATTATAAGAGACAACTTTTTGACCGCTTCTTATGTCACTATGTGCTAAATTCTGTATTTTAATCTCCTTATCGTAGGCTTAAAATAACCCCTAGGACAGCGGTTCTCAACCTTCCTAATGCCGCGACCCCTTAATACAGTTCCTCATGTTGTGGTGACCCCCAACCATAAAATTATTTTCATTNAAAAAAAAAAAAACCAGTTATCACTTCATTGCATTACCACTCTTGGTACTTGATACAAATTGGATGTAAATTAGTGAACAGCCTGTAAACACAACTTGAGTGATGAGTTATACTGATAGCCTACCTTTTAGGCTCCCTTGAAACTGTTCTGCTTGCCTGACAAAACCATAACAAGGGATATAAAGAGATTGTTTTAACATGCCGAGTGAATTGTTTACATGAAAAGCTACACTACCATAAAAGGCTGATGTAGAAATGCTAACATTTATGTTGCTCACTATTTCTGTGTACCCACATCGCCAGCGTGACTGTTGCTTGATTTGGCAAAAGTAATGAAATTTTAAAAAGCAGTTGCATGAGCAATTACTTCCATTATCAATATGTACATATTTGCAGTTTAGCAAGTCATTTACTTTTGTTTAAATATTTAAAACCTTTGTGTGCATGTGGTTGTTGTACATATTAGGGTCCTATATAATTTTTTAAAGTTTACATATTTGTATGACCATATGTGTGTGTACAGAGCAAAAATTTAATTACCTTAACAGTCAATACATGCATATTTTCCATATACTATAGTACTTTGCATTAAATACTTAGTTTATTGATCGTCCAAAACCAAATTTAGTTTTGTAGTTAAGTTTAATACAAAATTGGAATACATTGTTTTTATTTTAAATATTTTATCTATTTAAAAATTCTGGCTGCTTCTTTAGCCTGAAATCTATCTTACTTTCCCTGAAATGGCCTTGACACTAGCCACACAAAATTTCTTGCTTTTTCTTAAATACATTGTGCAATTTCATGTAAAACATGCATATATCTCTGCCAGGGACACCTTTCCGCCCCGTATCTCCTCCTGCTTGCTATTTCTTCTAGTCTAATATACGGTCCACTTTCTGATTCCCTTGCTCTGCCATCTTGAGACTTATCTAGTCATGCTGAAAGTATTGGCTTGTCTCTCCCAAAAGACTGTAAGTTCGTTGATGGCAGAATCTGGGACTATTTTAGTATCTCCCAAACTTTACACAAGGCCCGGCATAGACAGGTTAGACAGGTTAGGGTTGTTGAATGAATGAAGAAATGAACAGAATGATAACTGCTTTCTACAGGTGATTATGTGTAAACAAAAAGTTAAATGATCAATCTTTATATGAGCAAAAGGTGCTTGTTAAGATTGCAATTAAGTCTGAATATGAAGATGGTACTGCGTTAGGAATAATGCACTTTACGCGTTTTTGATGTTTCTGTTATGAAAGCAACCCATCATCATGCAATCAGGATCTGCAAACATTTCCTTTAAGGTGTGTGTAAACTCATGGCAAATTTATGTTGCTTCAAATTTTTGATGTTCTGAACTTTCATAAAAATTCAACATAGCATTTGAAATGCATTGAAAAACATGAATGTTTTATTGATTTTATTTAAATATGTAGAGCTTTATTATTAATATATGTGTAATGATTAAACCTGAAGGCCATTCAAGGTTATGACATAGTTTATAGTGTCCCAGTTATTCTCTGCACCTTTCCATAGCCAACAGAAAATAAAAGTTTGGTTTGGAATAATTGATCGTTGTTTTATATTATTTCCAGCAAAACATATTATAATGGAGTAAACCAATCTTTCCACCCTTTTATTATACTTTACTTTCAATATTTGTTTTTCTCCACTGTCTTCCACAAAGATTTATAAACATTTTCTAATAATAACGAGCAACAAAATTAATGACAAAGAAGTAGAAAAATCACGGAATGGAGCCATATGAGTATATGTATGCAGATTTAAGGACTGATGTTTCAGTTCATTCAAGTATTTATTGAACACCTAGTACTTAAATGTACTAGTTGCTGGAGTATGATGATGAGAAAACAAATACCAACAAAAACTACAAACATGGTACCTATTCTCATGGAATTGATGGTCAATAGGAATGACACACTCAGTGGATTATTTGAATACAGGAATACCTTGGTTTGCAAGCATAATTCATTCTGGAAACAAACTACTCGTACTGCAAGACATCACTCGTTTACCAAGTTAAAATGTATTAGAAATGTTGCTCTTCTTGTGGAACACTCGCAAACCACATTACTCGCAATCCAAGGTTTTACTGTATTTGCAACATAAAGTAGCTCTGTTCCAAAAGAGCATATCACAAAGAAATCTCATGCAGAGCATGAGGTCATGGTGAGCATCCATTAGGCAGTGACTCTGGAGCTGTGATCTAAAAATGAATGAGTAATAGTTAACTAAGGGGGGATGAGGGAAGCCCATTCTATTGCAGTAAAGAAAGAGCGTATTGTAAGAATGAACAGAAATAAGACCAGGCTGACCAAATCTAAGAAAATGATGTACTACAAGAGGATGAAGCTAGGCAGGAGCCTTTCCATGCAGGGTCTTACAGCCATGCTGAATATCCTCAGGATTTAGGTATCTATTGGGTTGTCGGAAAAGTCATGACGCATTTTTGCAATGAAAAACAGGAAAAATACGTCATGGCTTTTCCAACAACCCAATACCGTAGGGTGTCAGGGAGGGGGAGAATTCCCAGCCCCCTTCTTAAATTCTTGTGGTTGGGCTAATAATAAAACTGACACAAGACCAGATTAACAGGAGAAAAAAACAATTTGATACGTGTGCATTGGAGAATCATAAATGATGCTTAGAGAAATGATTCACCAGCCAATGTTTTATACTTTTTAGACAAAGGAACAATAAATTTGTGAAGAATTGACACGAAAAAAAGGTGCTCATTAGAAAGGAATCTAAGCAAAGCTTGGGTATTCATTAGTGAGAATCTAAACAAAGTTTGGACTTGGGTCATAAATTAGCAAAGGGGTAACAAAGTTTGTTTATATAGGCTCCTCTGGCCCTGGATCCTTTGTTTTTTGTTTTTTTTTTAACCCGAGCAATAAGGGGTGTCTTCAGGTGCAGGGAGGGTTCTTTTCAAAACAGGGGAGATTTATAATATTTCCTGCATTCAGGGAGACAAGGGAGGGTCAACATGTCTTTCTGGCATCGACTGCTTGTCAAATAACTTTAATTTAAATTAATCAATATGCCATCATGGGATATTTTGGAGGTGGCTTGCCCAGGGCACCAGCAAGGGCAATAGGAAGCTATTGAAAAGTTGGAAGCAAATGATAAGTTGATCATATTCATGTATCAAATGATTCCTTCCCAGTGAGGTGTTGAGAATGTACTGAAGGAGGCAGAAGCAGGAACAGGAAAGCTTCTCAGGTGCTTTACATTCATCAAGCAAAACAGGATGGTGGCTTGGATTAAAGATGGTAGCTAAGATGGCTAGTTGGCTTCATACTTCATTCGGAGACCCCTGGTGGCCACCAAAGAACATGGAAAATAAGATCAATTCTAAAATTCTTTTTCTCAGACAAGAGAAATTTCTTCAGGAAAAGGGAATTATTTCCTGTAATTCTTTCCTTTATCTACATCTGCAGAAAGAAATGTCTTACATGTGAAAAAAATATATATGTATATATATATATATATATATATATATATATATATATATATATATATGGTTGTCAGAATAGTCATGACGTATTTTTTCTGTTTTTCGTTTTAAGA